>NC_135413.1:640134-715134 GCF_051991245.1 Festucalex cinctus
TTCGCTCACACAGACTTTAAAAAAAAAAAAAAGCAAATTAATAAAGGGATTAATAATTTGGCATTAAATTTGGTCAGTCTGGCAAATCAGTTTTCCCACACAACCCGTTTAGCACACATCGAAATTAAAGCTTCATAAACTAATTTGTGAGGTCGTTCATGAGCCTAATCTGACTGAACTGAAAGATATTGATTACCTTTCATTCCTTATGGAGTACAAATGAAATAGGACGTTCATACACACAAAGACATAACATGAATCATTCGTAGTTCAGTTATCTGTCAAGAATTATCATGGTATAAATGTGTAAAATGCGGTTACTTGTATGAATTGTCACTAAGTATAGTTCCAAGTTTCACCACTTGACGGTGCTGTTGCTCCATCTAGACGTTCCAGGAGTGCCCCCTGGAGGGGCGCGACGCCAGAATATCCTTTGTGATTGATAAGAGGTCATAAACATTCCTTTGATCAGTCGTTTGTATATTCCAAGTCATTGAAGGCGTTTTCTCGGGCCCCGGGAAGTCGGGCTTGAATACACTCCTTCGGCAGACGCATAAATTCCTTTGTCACCTAGTCAGCGGCTTCAAAAGAGCTTTGTTGGTGGTTGAGTGACCACCTGCAGAGCTAACCAAGCTTAGATCCTGTCTGGGCTGTGGAATGTTTATGCAACTGCAGAGAGTTTGCTTTAGAAGAAGCAAACCAAAAAATAAATTAGAGGGTGGACTGGGCCATAGGCCATAGTTGTTACATGGTTATATAAGAGTAGCTGCTTGCTTGTCAGCCCCTTAAAAATATTGGCCCAAGTCGTCAAAATAATAAAAAAAAAATGCTGGCCACCTTTGCTAAAATTGGCTACATCCTTAGTTAATCAGATAGTTTATTATTTTATGGATATATAATTATATCCCTGAAATGAAAATGAACACATAATCAGAATGTGTTTCAGTTTTTGGGATTTTCTGAGGGGGGAAGAAAAAAAAAAGTCGAAAAAAAGACTTTGGGCAATTATTTAAGGAGGCTGACGATCCAATCCGATTAGTCGACTAATCGTGACTACTGTTGTTTAGTCGACTAGCAAAATAGTCGTTTGTGGCAGCCCTAGACCGAACACGTAGCTAATCAAGCCATGACTTAGCGTCATCTTCCCAAGATGAAACAGTTTCGACAAGATTGTGGTCTTCCCATTGTTTTTCTGGTGGCATCTCGTTAAGTAAATGAAGATGTGCAAGTTAAGTAGCCTATTCAAAAACAGTTAACACAACAATCCTGTCGAATCATTAGAACAAGCTAGTGGAGCTAGTGGAAACCATGCACAGGCTGCCGACGTACCATTAGGAGTAGTGTTGTTCCGATACCGATACTGGTATCGGCAGAGGTGCCGATACTGCATTAAACCAGTGGTATCGGTATCAGTGACTACTAACAAGTAACATGCCGATACCATTAATTCCAATGCTAATATAGGATTTTGGATGCAGCATCTTGTGTCTTGCTGGTGTACGACATTCGCTGGTATGTGACATGTTCACTGCATGCCCATCTAAGATATCCTATTGGCCCTTGAATGCTCTGAACCAATGGCAGGACAGCTTTTTCATGTTGAGGAAAAAAAAACTTAAGTATCGGTCTGGTATCGGCCGATACTGCATAGCTGGGTATCGGTATCTGTTAGGGATGCTACGATAACGGCAATATCGTGATATCGCAATATTAAAACTGCCACAATATATCGTCGTCGTCATGCCACGATATTAAAAGCAATACATCTTTTAAAAAAATCTGATTGATTTGTGCAGTTCTAGCACCCTCTGGTGGTTAGTTTTTTTTTTTTAGCTCTATTTAATTTTCACAAGGCATATTTTGGCCCTTCTATGTTTAAAATCCACGCTATTGGTCAGCTGAAGGGGAACGTAATATGCATGTGAACCGAGTCAATAGGCTATGTGGAGGAAGTCAATACGTGCATGCATTAGCAAGTGCCTCAATATAAGTGTTTTTCGCGGTTGTAGGCTGTTTATATGCATTACTGTAATGTAAAAATTAAAAAAACAACAACATGGTGTTTTCTTTTAGTATGAGTTAATTTTTTTTACAATATTGTGACCTTTTTTTAATATCACCAACCTCCCCACAATATCGTTATAATTATCGTATCGTATCATGATGCATGCAGCCACCACACCAAAGCAGCAATCGATTGTGTTATCTTTTGATCACCCCAACCCGTGAGAATTGCAAATGATTGCTGATCTGCAAAAACTAGTTTGAACCAGTCCGCGGCGCAACAAAAGGTTGGGGTTGGGTCTTTAAGCCATGCAAACTATTAATATCGTTTCATAAAAATGCCCCCAACCCTGCGAAGAAAAATAAAATGAAATTCAGGGGCACCATCACACTTTTAAGCTTAGGGCACCCAAAGGGGTTGCAGCTGCACTGAGCTTGACACATATGTTGCTGTTTTAGGTGTACTCTGAATAAGCAAACACCAAATTTGAGCAACTGAGTTTCTGAGTTTCTGTATGTTCAGAGGGAACTAGTGCGTGCTCTGAGCGCATTTCCGAGCATGCCCTATTGTCAACTTTAGCAGAAGTGCAGAACGATACTCGCTAATGTATAGCATTTAGAACGAAAAAAAGGCATGCTCTCGAGGAGATTCGTAGGCCCCATTTGATCAATTTTTCATTTTCACCCTAGATGGTGATCATGGTACTGAAAAACAGAAGCTATATGTACCCCACCATCCACGGTCTATCTGTACTTGAATATGAATGTTTATTTTTGTGTGCTCTGTGCAGGAGTGACAGTGACAGTGAAGGCGAAAACCCAGAAAGGAAGAAGCTTCAGGAGCAACTTATGGGTACGTGAATAATAGGTGCACAGGAAATCAGTCACGTTTGTAATGCATTTTTGATCAACATGATCTCGAAATGCTACAGAGAGGAGGACGAAAGAAAAAAAAAAAGTTAAAACTAGAGCTGCGAGCAGCTATAAAGGGCCCTCGCAACCCGGGCCATGTTGGGGTACTTGCACGGCGGGGTACTGGCACGTTGGGGTACTGTCAAATAGGACAAGGACCGTCTAAATTGTTTTTGCAAAGCCTTTTGTGTCCAAAGTTTCATCAAAAGGCCAAAGATGGTGCGCAATTCCCAAAATAAATTAAAAATGGTGGACTTCCTTTTAGGTTTAGCATACTGCATCCAGAATACTTTTTGTAGGTCTAATGCTGCGTTCTCACCAAATACGAAAAGGCAATCTGGAACGCTTCCTTTTTTGTTTTTTTTTGGAACGATTACGCACCGGAGCGGAGGAGGCGTGTCCCTTAGTGAAACGACCGTGGAGCACTTTATCGAGTCAACAAAAAGTGAGCACCGCCGCCTACTTCCACTTCTTTCCTGGGACTAAACAGCCGTGGCACTATTTTCTCCTTTTTTGAGGTATGTGATAGCACTTTAGCTTTTTTTAGTGGCAATCTGGCGGCCGACAGTTGCACTAAAATTAGCTTTGGCATGGATGATAAACAGGCGGCAGATATAGAAAGTAGATAAAAATCCAGTTGTTTTTCCCAGTTGTGCTTTGTCCTTGCAAATTTGCAAGTTTGCAAGAATTATGACCAGATAAATAGCACTCTTTTACCAGTGAGGTACCATAATTAAAAAAAACAAAAACAAACAAGGGCGGTCGAGTGGTTAGCACGTCCGCCTCCCAGTTCTGAGGACTCCGGTTCGAGTCCAGGCTCTGGCCTTCCTGGGTGGAGTTTGCATGTTCTCCCCGTGCCCGCGTGGGTCTTCTCCGGGTACTCCGATCTCCTACCACATTCCAAAGACATGCATGGCAGGTTAATTGGACGCTCCGAATTGTCCCTAGGTGTGCTTGAGAGTGTGGATGGTTGTTCGTCTCGGTGTGCCCTGCGATTGGCTGGCAACAAGTCCAGGGTGTCCCCCGCCTACTGCCCAGAGCCAGCTGAGATAGGTGCCAGCACCCCCCGCGACCCTTGTGAGGAATAAGCAGTCAAGAAAATGGATGGATGGATGATAAACACTGCTTGTAGTTCAATTCAATTCAATAGCAAGTACATAGACTCACTAGCAGTTGGATGCTACTTCTTTGCTCACCATTCTGTCCCGCCTGGCCGTGTTGTTGCGCTCGGGTGACAATAGAGAGGACGCTGTGTGTGACGTAGCCCGAACTCGAAGCCATTATGATGTTGTCATAACAACGCGACTCTATAGTGCCCCCTAGCGTCGTAAAATAAAAACCTATCCCGGCAGGTTTGACTTAGACCTACAAAAATTGACATGCACGTGTTGCACCCCAAGATGCACAAAAAAAGTCTTTTGGGGCCATGTAGCTAAAATGTGCAGGAAGTGAACTATGAATTTTTGAATGTCCAATTTTGGCCCATTTTGGCACATTCACTGTGATCATGCTTTTTCCCACTTTGCAAAGACTTCTTCCGATTGACTTCAAACTTGGCATGTATCATCTCAAGACCTTAGACAACAAGTGGGCAAAAAATCTTGACTTTTCGAAATACTATATGACGGGGGCGGGCCCCCAAATATTGCCTTTAAAATTTCATGTGTCCAGAAAGAGCAAATGCTTAATAACTCCCATATACAAGCTCCAAAAAATCCCAAACTTCTCATGCAACTTAATAGTCACGGCCTGAAAACATCGAAATGGTGAAATTCAGTTATACAGTTAGCGCCACCTAGGGTTGTCACGAAAACCGATGTAGTGGTACCTCTACTTACGTACGTCCATTTATACAAAATTTTGAAGTTACGAAACGCCTCAACAGGAAAATTTTGCCTCTTTACGAAAGAAGTTTCAGGATACGAAAGGTAAAAATACAGTATGGGCTGATACGCGCAACTCCCAGAGTTTACTGAACGCAACATTCTTACAGCTGTTCTGCCATTGGCTATTACTGGCATCTTCCTGGTATCCCATTTGCTAAGAAGGGACCTCGACCGTATGTGTTGTAACAACTATGGCCTTGGGCCCAGTCCACCCTCTATTTTTATTTTTTTTTGGTTTGCTTCTTCTAAAACAAACTCTCTGCAGTTGCATAAACATTCCACAGCTCAGACAGGATCTAAGCTTGGTTAGCTCTGCAGGTGGTCACTCAACCACAAACAACGCTCTTTTGAAGTCGCTGACCAGGTGACATAGGAATTTAGGCGTCTGCCGAAAGAGGTTATTCAAGCCCGACTTCCCGAGAAAACACCTTCAATGACTTGGAATATACAAATGACTGATCAAAGGAATGTTTATGACCTCTTATCAACCACAAAGGATATTCTGGCGTCGCGCCCCTCCAGGGGGCACTCCTGGATCGTCTAGCTGGAGCAACAGCGCCGCCAAGTGGTGAAACTTGGAACTATCCATAGTGACAGTTTACAAGTAACCGCATTTTACACATTTATACCATGATAATTCTTGATAGATAATTGAAGTACGAATGATTCATGTTATGTCTTTGTGTGTATGAATGTCCTATTTCATTTGTACTCCATAAGGAATGAAAGGTAATCAATATCTTTCAGTTCAGTCAGATTAGGCTCATGAACGACCTCACAAATTAGTTTATGATGCATTAATTACGATGTGTGCTAAACGGGTTGTGTGGGAAAACTGATTTGCCAGACTGACCAAATTCAATGCCAAATTATTAATCCCTTTAATAATTTGCTTTTTAAAGTCTGTGTGAGCGAACAGAAGGGTTTGCCACCACCTACTGAAGCCCCGCCCATAGACTTTAAAAAGACGAGGGGACCCCCTCTCTCGCTCTCTTCCCGATCTCGCTCTTCCCGATCTCTCGCTTCCCGAGCTTCCACGCTGCCCCTCTTCGCTCTCACCATCCTCACCAGCTCCCACTGACTCTTTGTTCCAAGAAACTTGTCAAACACGTGGGCCCCTTTGTTCCTGGCAGCAACCATTGCCACGACAGAAGCCACTCGCTCCACGCCACGCCAAAGCAGGTGCAAACTGCAACGCTGACCCCAAAGACTCTTTTACTCCCTTTTTCCTTGTTTCCCCTTTTTTTCTTCACCATCGGTGACTGCCCGCCAGCAGCGAGCTACGCGGCCCCCGGGGTACACTTGCAATGTACCGACGGACTCAAGGTTGTGCACCAAAGCCGCCCCGCACCTCACTTGCTATTCGGTGGCGCCTCGCCACGGTGCCAGCTCACCTCCAACGGCTGGCCTTCCCCGTACGCCGGCACGTAGCGGACCGAGCTCCAACACCTGGAGTCTAGCCACGCCGCAGAAACATCTCGTCGACCAAGCAAGGGACGAGCCGCGCAACTACGTCAGCCCCCGAGCGGCTCCCTTGCTCACCTGTGGAATAGCCCCTTTTTGATTTTCTTGCCTTTTTGAACAAACATTGACTATTTTTCCCCCTTTTTCAAAAGAACGCCCGTTTCTGCTCGTTCGACACAGCATCCATTCTCGTAAGTGCACGTTTGATTCCCCAATTCGGCATTTCACTGTGTGCAACTTACGTTTCAAACAAATCACAGATCTGGCAAGTTAAATTTCTCTTTTCCTGTTTCCTTATTCATTCACATTCCTCCCTTATTTTCATTAGCTTTATTTTATTTCTTTTCTCCTGACGGTAGAATAGTTAGATAGGCAGTGTTTTGATTCTGTAGTGTAGCAATCGTGAATAAATGCATGTTTTATTAACTCTATTCCGCCTAAGTCATCTATGTTTCAGAGTGGATTATTTTTCTTTTGTTAGTACAACGAACCACTGAATATCGAGTGTGGCGACTTTAGATTATAAATGACTGATGAAGAAAGGATTTTGGTCGTTGTTTGCTCCTGTTAACCCAAAGCAAAGCCAACGTGGTGCCCCTAGAGGTTATCGAGGTAAATACAATTTACCTCTGTAACGTCCAGATTATTAATTCGTCAAAAAGACGACCCACTTAGCGCTACATAATGGTGCCGGCCGTGTGAGGCTATATAACATAAGAATATCCACTCGAAAATACAAGATTTTGGACTTTCAAAGTAAAACACATTTCACGTAGTGTACCTAATCATTTGTCTCTGTGTAAAAAGGAAAACATTCCCCCTTACTTAGAACTGCACTGACTTTACCCTTCAGCGTTGAATCAATCGTCTGTTAGCCACCATCTTGCGTGTTTTACCACCTGAGCGGCTTGCTATTAGTAAACGAGAATAACGGGATTGATTGATGGAAGAAAAGAAAGAGCCGGTCACCGTTTGAGAAAATAGTGGCTTGTATTTGAAAACGTACGTGATAGAACTCGAGTTGTGCAACTTTTAAATTTCAGCTGGCTGAATTTGAAGTTGTCTTTGTGTGTTGTCTTTCCGGAAATTGTGGGAAGTCAGGTGACAGCCGATGTGCATCGCTTTGACCAGACTCTAGTTACGTGCTTCGGAGTAGCTAACCGTGAGCAACGTAAACGACGTCCGAGTCATTTTCCCCGTGTCCTCCTACACCTAGGTTGTGGGAGAATTTTGAGTCATGATTGAGCTTTCTGTAGCCGCCGACTCAAATTTTCAGCTCTTGGCGAGCGGATTAACAGGGCTAAGACGTTAGCTGCATACCTGTACTGTGTATGCATTTCCACAAGGTGGCGCCATAGTCCTTGTGAAGTCGAGCTGTGTGGCTCGTGGAGGCGTGGTTGAGTACCACCCCCTTTCTTCTTCTTGGCGTGTTTGAGCCACGTCTGCAGTAGGGGTGTGAATCTCAGCACTGAGGACAATTCGATACGCATCTCGATGCACTGCCAGCGATACGATACTTTAACGATAGATGGAATTGTCTGGCAATGCGATGCGATACGATTCACCCTCTTCATGACGCGATACTATGCGCTAATCATTTAGTTCAAATCAATGCGATCCGATACGATATGATGTAATTTGTTGCGATACGATGCGATTTAACATGATGCAAATAACCAAAGTGAAAAATAGAATTTAAAAAAATGGAATTCAGTATTGTACTACAAAAATTATTTTGCTTTATTCCTCATAGGTACTTTGCAGTAAATTCAACAAAAGTGCTCTTTTGCCATCTTAAAAACACTCATAGAGTAACTTAAAGTGACACCTTCAATAGTGCAATCAATGTTTGTTCATATTAGTGTCTGAAAAACATACTGCTTATATGAACTCACTGGGAGGTAGGGTAATACAGTATTGATGAGCAGAAAGTGCAAAACTTATACCCTTTCACAATTGGGTTTTGTGCAAAGAAAATGTAAACAAGTTGGCATCTGAAATTCACTGTAGTGTAAACACAAACAGACTACTCTCACTGAGTGTCTCATATAAAATGTCCATCTCCCTAAGACAGAAAGTAAAATGCAATTTAAACAACATGGCAGTCACAGGCTCAAAGCTGCTGTGTGTTGTTGTAGTATAAACACTAAACAGACTATTCTCATTGAGTGTCTCATTATGAAATTTCCATAAGAATTATCATTTTAAAAAAAAGAAAGAAAAGAACATGAAAACAGATATTTCTGCAAATACCACTCACTGTCAACACCTCACTTTGTGATGCATTTCATATGGTGCTGCTTCAGATTTTTTTTCAGGAAGATTAGTTGGTCTACATGTTCAGGAAGAAGCCGACTGCGCTCTGCTGTTATAATGTCACCTGCTGTGCTGAACACTCTTTCAGAAGGGACACTTGTTGCAGGGATGGACAAATAGCTCCTGGCCAATTTTGAAAGCAGTGGAAGATCCACTTGTTCTTTCCACCACTGCAACACGTCACCATTGACATCTAACCCATCCCTCCCCCGGTATTTTGTTATTTCCTCCTTAGCTCTCTCCCTTATGGTCTTCTGTGGTGTTCTCCCTGGAGCCAGGAAACCTCCAAGCAGCTGGTCCATGGCTGACCTTTTCTTGGGAGGCTCTAGCTCATCATCTAGGGTAGACAAGGCAAAGCAAGACCGGACAAAAGAGACACGAGTCACAGCAATAAGTCTACAATAATATCACAAACATAACAAAAAACAGACAGTATAATGCACATCCCCCTCTTGGTGCTGATACATTAACAGAAATCACAAACAATAGCACAGTCTCATAACTCTGTACTGCTCCAAAAAAGTCACAGCCAGCTGCGTGAACCTTTGCTTTTGTTTACAATAATATCAGCATATTAAATTAGTTATTAGTTAAATTATATGACTGCATTACAATATCATCATCACAACTATTTTCAAATCAATGCACTATTATAGATAACAAAACCAAGTCCCACAACAAACCTCTCTCATCTTCCTCCATCTCCTCCACCTCATTGTCATTGTCCTCCTCCTCCTCCCTGTGGCCTCTCCCATCTCCTTCTGCTTGAGCTGCCTGGCTCTCGTCATCCAGCATACCATCAGCCCTTGCCTGACAATCAGCAGAGCAGAGCTCATCATCATCATCATCATCATCATCTATAAAAGCCAACATGGACAAGTGTTGAACTAGCACAAGTGATTTATTTTCCATGTGAAATAAATAAAAACATATACAGTAACATTACTATAACTAAAACAGAAAATCTTTAAGTGAAATGGAAAATAATAAGAGTAAAACTAACTGCTGCTAATATTTTATTTCTTACCATATCCTCCACTTGGTCTGCTATCCTCAGGAATATCACATCATTTACAGTGTTGTCAGCAACCATGAAGTGGAGGTCTTTGAAGCGGGGGTCAAGTGCTGAAGCATTGTCGAGGAAATCTTCGATGTAGTTGTAACGGGACTCAAAGTCCTGTCTGAAATTTTCTTTCATTTTGCCAATGACTGCTAGATCGCTGTGGTTTTCTCCAAATTCTGACCGTAGTTTAGCCAGTAGTGGGGAAACGATGGAGAGAGTGGGGGTCTTTTCCTCACTGAGGAGCTTGGTTGCCAATTTCAGGGGGGACATCAGTTTCACAATTTCTGGGATAACTTTTATCTCATTATCTGAGGGCAGGCAGTGGTTCTCCCCTTGGCTTGATTTTCCTTAATATTGCTACCACGGCATCCTTCTGTTCCCAAAAATGCTCCAACATCTCAAGGGAACTATTCCACCTTGTGGAAACATCATGGATTAGCTTGTGGTGTGCCAGAACCAAGCTGTGCTGCTGATCACGGAAAGCATCAGAAGCTTTAGTACTTTTGTGAAAAAATGTTACAATTCTCCTCATTTTCACCAGGATAGGTTTCACCTGGTCTACTTTAAATGTTTTTTTGCGAGGACAAATTCAGTGTGTGTGCTATGCACCGCACATGCGGCTTCATTTCTGCAGCAGACCCAGCCAGGATCATGTTTGTTGCATTATCCGTGACTAACGCTGGCTTCTTGTCACCAATCTTCCACTCGCGGCTAACGTCGCGCAGTAACTCTGCAAGATTTGCTCCGGTGTGGGACTCACGGAAAGCTCTGGTCTGGAGAACGAAGTTTTGCATTTCCCACTCCATGTCAATGTGGTGTGCCGTCACTGTTATATATGAGTCAGTGGCGTAAGACGTCCACCCATCCACTGTAAGTGCGACTCTTTGTGCACTGTTCAGCGACACAACTATCTCACTTCTCACTTTGTTGTACAGGTCGGAAATATGTTCGTCAGTGAAGACAGACCTGTCTGGTATTTTAGACCTGGGTTCCAAAACGAGGGCTTCAGACAGCTCGTGCACATTTTCCACCACGCTATAAGGCTGCATGTCTTTACATATGAAGTAAGCAATGGCCTTAGTTATAGCCATTGCACGGTCAGAGTTTTCTGCGAGAGGACCCACAAAATAAGAAGCAAAACTTTTCTTATCCTCCTGACCTGATTTGCTTAGTCCGTCTCCGGTGTCCGACGAGGAACTAGACGCGGAGGCGGCTGTACACTTGTTCGTACTGTCCGCGATGTGGTGTATCCTTTTTAAGTGGGTCTGCATGTTTGTCGTGCTGCCGTTGTACGGCTTCTTCACGCGGCATTCTTTGCAAATGACGAACGTTTTGTCAAGCTTTCCGTCTTTCTTTGCGAATCCGTAGTGTTTCCAAACATATGATTTAAACGTTGCGGGTGCATTGCATATGTAATCTGCCTCACTGCTGCTCGCGCCAACGTCCATGTTTTACTTCCGAGTGTACTGTTTGTGCTTCACGGCTTCCGTATGGTGCATTCAATGCACCCTGGGATTTGGGGGAACAGCAAATGGAATGCAGTTTACCATCAATAAAACGGCACTTACATCGGATTTTACCGATACCCGCCAACGCATCAAGATGAATCTCGATTTCACACGTCAATTACATCAGTACCCAGTGAATGAGCCGATGCACTCGCGTCGTGCAGGTGCGCATCGATACATCCATTAATATCGATTATTTTCCACACCCCTAGTCTGCAGTAGGGATAGGGATAATATCGGCGCCGATATTTGGCATTTTGACAAATATCGGCATCGGCCATGTTTTGAATCTGAAGGCCGATAAAGCTCACTGAGCAGGGGATACTTGCGAACGTAGCGAATTTGGGGTTTTCATCAGGATTTGTAAGATGTTCGCAGTCAGTTTTTATTTGTCGTAAACACATTTGGAACATATTCACACAATTTTTCACCGCAAAAATCTTTTTGAAACGTTTTTACGAACCCTAACAAAAACCCCAAATGAGCTACATTCACATGAATTTGTTACTCAGTGAGAAATTATATATAGTTTGAAAGAATTCCCCCCCCTCCCCATTTTACTGCAAATGAATATCGGCTTGAAATATCGGTTATCGGCCGACTTGACTACAAATAATCTGTATCGGTATCGGCCTTGAAAAAACCATATCGGTCTATCACTAGTCTGCAGACGCCCCGAAAGGGAGTGAGTCTTGCAGGCTGTCAGCTGTCAGTCAGTGTTTGGAGTGATACAGATCACTTGAGCTTGCTCCGCTGTCAATACTGACAACTAGCCCCCACTGCTGCTATAACGCCGGTGGTCCTTGCTCCGCGCTAATTCTGATTCAATGTTACTACACATTGCTTTTTGAATTGTTTTCCGTGTTGGGCGTTGTACTGAGTGACTGTAGTCACCGTTAGTACGCAAGGATAATAGATATTATCCGCCGCCGATTAAACGCATTTGTAGGCTCAAATGACTGCTTGCGTTTAATGATTATAGTAATAGCCGACCGCATTCTAGCCTTTTACGCTGCCTAGCGTGAGAGAAATTACGGTTGCATCAACAAAACATACTGCTGGGTCAAATTAATACAAAGGAGCTATTTACACTGTTGTGTTTTTCGTTTTTTTCCCTATCTCCTTTTATCCAGTTTCATACTAGGCAAACTAGCTGTATTCTCAACTTAACATTTCACTTGATATCTGGTTTTGTGTTTGTTTAGTTGGTTTGGTAAACCTCGTATTATTATTATTTTCTTCTCTTTTATTTTTTCATTTTTATCCACATTTTTAATTTTGTTGTTTTTGTTTGTTCTTTTGTTTTTGTTTTTCGGTTGTGTCTAGTTAATGAGAAGGTGTGAGTTCTCATGAGCTATTATTAGAGAGGCAGCTCTTAAAGCCCCAGTGTGTAGCTCACGACCGCCATCTATCGGTCAAACAAGATAATGCAATGATTTTAAGCACACGAACTACGGCGTCCCAGAGAGACCCTACTTCAACAGCCTACCACCAATTTCACCGGAACAGAACGCAAACAACTTCTGGTATTCCCTCGAGTGATGACGTAAGTGAATTGCATTTGTTAGACATACTGTACAGATCCCTAATAATTGTGATTTAGTCATTTAATTTCAGAATTAATATTTTTGTCGGCATTGTTTGGAAATACTGTACGTCAGCTAATGATAATGGCTATCTATGTTCATATTTGTTAGTGCAACTAAACCATGCAACAGAGAACACACAGTTATGTTATGTTTTATAGACATGTGGACCATCTCAAAGGGGGCGATGAGGGGGCGAGGGAGACGACGAGGAAGAGAACGGGGAAGAGAACGCGGTGTCTCGTAACGTACAATTATGTCATCATGGAAAAATAATTCCATTCGAGCATGCATGTGAATGGCTCAAAACATACCTTTGCTTGGAATATGTGGTATTTAGATTACATCGTTTGCTGATATGTTTAGTATATCGTGCAAAAATAATGGTGTTAACTGAACTACACATCTGCAACTCAGACTTGTAAACCCCCCCCGTGTCTTGTTGCTACTAACCACGCAGAAAAGTGCTGCTTACAAAAACGTTTGAAACCCTTTACTCAGATATCGATTTGTCACCATGTTGAACAATTTTACCTAATAAATATCACTAAGCAACTTAATTAGTTTTGATTGAAGATACAACAGCTTCCTTGTACTTCGATGTGCAGGAATTTACATGGCTTTCACAAATAGTCTTGCTCATGTAATAATGTACTTAATTGGCTCAGTGACTTTCAGTTCATTGTTTGGTACCTCATCTGACATACAATTGTTACCTTCTTGCAGAGACTCGTACAGGAAATGACCATGGAGGAACATGAAGATATCCAAGTCCAGCTGATAGACTGACACCAAGAAATACTTTTTGACACATTGCTGACACATCAGCACCACCATGATTTCCTGTACCTGGATCCCACATCAGCACCACCATGATTTCCTGTACCTGGATCCCAGACTGCAGCACCTTGGTGGACTTGTAGCAAATAAGTGACACTTTCCCAGATCCTTGAGGACAATACAAAGGTTTTTTACCTGGCATATAATTAGTCCATGTCTGACACTTGTTGTTGTAGTTTGTATAACTTGTATATTGTTGTTGTGTGTTAATTTGTACATTTTGAATAACTAAAAAAATACTATTTCCTTTGGCGTCAACATGCAGTGTTCATTCGACACCTAACCTAACACTATTTTACATGACCAGAAATGTAAAACATCAAAAGCCTGGAGAATTATTATAAATGCTTGCAATGACAAGGAATTCTTCATTGGCCAATGAATGTAAGGTACAGTACATGAAAATGAATGAATAAAATAAAGTAAAATAAAAGTCTACATGAAATGAACATATTAACTAAAAAAAAAAAAAAAATGCTGTTAGAATATAATGAGCTACATGAATTGCAGTTGTTCCAGAATTTTACCAATACGCTGTGCATTTCAAAATATGGAAAATAGACATACAGGTTTGGGCCAAAAGTAGTGTTACAGAGCAGGTATGTGTTGTACACAGCTAAAATATCTGATTAACTCAATACCATGATGTTTTTTTTTGTGTGTGTGTGTGCTGACATTGCCCCCCATTAACATTGCAACATTCCTCAAACTCTCCCGAACACAGTATGATCTGTAACACTACTTTTCGCCTACTCTATGATGTTATTGGGGCAAAATTAAGGAAGGCTTGTCCATTGATTGTGTGAACAGACTGCAGTAAAAATGAAGTCACTTCAATGTTTGCTGGTTTTATTAAGTCTGACATGCTCCTTGACTGCACAAGTACATGTTATGGAGTGAGGGCATGTTCCCACCAACGATGATATCATATTCTTCAAAGGCTTGCTGAGGAAAGTGAGGGAGGAGTCACTCCATGGCTTCAGACACCTGGTCAGCAGGTCCTGTGTAAAACAAGTGGTGCTTGTACATGTGACCATTCCGTATTCCTTCACACAAAAAGTTCATGTAGTGTGCAATGCCGTCCATATGTAAATGACATACCAAGACGTCGGCTGACTTCAGTTTGTTGCAGCTCAGATATGGTAGGTGGAGATACTGGTGGTACAACACCGAAGCCTTCTGGGGTCCTCCATTCAAGTGTCCTCATTCGGGGCATTCCAATTTGGCTGCTGAATCTCCCCTTGATATTTTTTTTCCTTGCAGGTCGGTGATGTATTTAAACGGTGCATGAATGCTTGTATACATCAGAATATGGTTCTGGAACCCCTCAAGTTTGGCTGTTGATCTAGTGTGACACAAACAAAAACAAAATTATAAAATAAAATAGAATAATTGATGATACTACTATATGTCACCAACTTTCCAACAAAGCCCCCAAAATAGAGGTAAGATCTTTAGTTTTTGGGCCCAAAACATTGTATTAGCTAGATAAAAGTAACTTGACTGCACACTGCATAGAATATGCAAAGGCTGCTTGCTTGTCGAATTTCCGTGGAAAACGTGGCAGCCTGTAAATTCTTGTGCACCCAATTACACAATGGACCAGTACACACTTGAGTGAGAGAGTTCAGACTCTAGCAGTGCTTACGGTACAGCCAGCATTTAAGTCCAGAAAGTTATTCCCTGCCGAAAATTAATTTCGAGAACACTATTTTCACCAACCACAACGAAAATAATTTTCAACTCCTCCACTAATACAGTATGCTTTAGATTCTCTATTGAAGTTATGGGCAAATATACCTCCGAAATCACAGTTACATTACATTACACAATAACTTGCGCATTTACTCTAATTATAACGTGCCAGCGGGAATCTTTTTTTTTTTTTCAAAGCAAGTAGCTACATAACGAAATCGTTCGAGTGGTGCGGAGTTGCTAATCAACAGCTACAGTGATCGTAAAACAAAGGTACGAACATCGTATTAATTAGTACGATGTGTATACTTTTTCTCTCGCTCTCAAAACGTAAACACAAATGTACTCTTACTTACCGGTAGAGGTGTGCAAAATTTCCGATTCTTAGATTATTCACGATTCGGCCGTGCAACAATCGAGAACGATTCACAAATGTCCAAATTCCGATTATATAAATATGCCAAGGGAAGCGAAACGAGCGAAAAGTACGCGGAACTGAAACGCAGTAGCGCGCGCGGTCTTCGGGACGCTTTTTGGGACGGACCGAGAGTACACATCCACAACTCACGCCTCGAGATTCAAAACAACAACAAGCATGGCTGAGCTGACCAACCCACCTCTTCGTGAGATCAGACCTGCTCCGAAAAGGCAAACAACTTCAGGCGGAAGTATCAGCTAGCTGGCTGCAGTGCGTCGGTTAGTGTTCTACAGGGCGCCGCGCAGTGATACGAACGAACGAACAGAAAAGTAGTGGCTGGCGGTAATGGCGTCTGACTTTATTCAGAAAAGAGTATTGTGGTGGAAATGTATCACGCTTTTGAAAACAAATAGTTTTTAGAAGAAAAACGCTTTATTTCCGAGACCCCAGCCAGCTTGCTGGACTATTTTCCTCTCGTCCAACGCCGAAGTCAGCGCTGATCGCACACACGGGAGGTGAGGATCAAATTGAGATTCATGTTAAAAAAGCCGAACGATCCCATTAATGTTTACACGTTCATGTTTACACAAGTTAAAAAGCAGAAAAGCACTTGAGGGTTTTTTTTTTTTTGTACCTCTGAGAAACTTTAATGTTTACATGTTCATCTTTACACAACTTAAAAAGCAGGAAAGCACTTTTTTTTTTAAGGCATTTGTATTGAAGTAGTAGTTCACATTGTCTTTCATTTATACCTCAGTGCACTTTTGAGTGGATAAAAATAATATATTTTTGCTCAATGCTATGTTTTATTCTGTTGAAGACTGAATATACTTAAAAGCTGTTGTTACAGAATGAGGACTTGAGTATTTTATTTACTGTTTTGAACTGTTAACTTGATACTGAAATAGTAGTTTATTTAGGCCTGAGAGGACTTTTGTACTATTTTTGTAACTAATGTACGAAACATTAAAAGCGCCAAAATACATTGTTTTTTTTTCTGCTGCCTAGGGGGGAAATCAATAATCGTTTTATAATCGAATCGTCGCCTCTGAATCGTAATCGCAATCGAATCGTGAGGTGCCCCAAGATTCCCACCTCTACTTACCGGTCAAGTAGAAAGCAGTCGAAGGCACCGGCATGTCCCAAACCTAGTCTGTTCCTCATTTCTCTCCATCTGGCAAATGCGGCTACAATATAAACTCTTGTTTTGTCGCGCTGAAATAAAATAAATTCCCAAAGTAAGTGTGATGCTTGATAATGCTCTCTTCGGGGACCGGAAACTCTTCTTCTTCGTGGACATGCGGTCGCCATACAAACCGGAAGTGCGTTCCAAAAACGCGTTAAGAAATGGAGCGCTGAAATTTGTCTTTGACGGCACCCGTAGCAGAAAGATGGCGGCGAAACATGGCGGACACTAGAAGCCGCGGCCCGGACATGTAAGATAATTTGCGATTTCTAGACTAACCGTTATATTTTAAAAAAGTACGTTTATGCGATACAACATATCTTTTTACATACTACTAACACAAACAATTTATTTTTTTTTCCGAATGATTTATTGTTTCACCACTAGATGCCACTGTATAATACTGAGTGTACCTTTAATATCTCTAAAAAAAAAAATAAAAAAAAAATTAAAAATTTTTTTAAAAAAAAAATTCTTTTTTTGAATTTTTTTTTTATTTAGCTCTTGGGATTTACCGCTGTAAGACTTGGGAGTTACCCGGTCCCTCATTTAAGCTATTCTTTGCTGAGTGAATCAAGTTGAAGTTAGTATTATTTTTATTTTTTGTATTTATTATTAGGGCCCGAGCAGCGACCGCTGCGAGGTCCCTTTTGTTTTTGTAAAAATTCTTCTTCTTCTTCTTCTTCTTCTTCTTCTTCTTCTTCTTCTTCTTCTTCTTCTTCTTCTTCATTCTTCATTCTTCTTCTTCTTCTTCTTCTTCTTCTTCATTCTCCGCAAACGATCGCGATTTTGGGTACCTAAACATTCACGAAAACTCACCAAACTTTGCACACTCCTCAGGCCCGGCGAAAAATTTAAGATTATTAAGTCGTCATAACAACTCAACTCTATAGCGCCCCCTAGCGTAGAAAAATAAAAACAAAGCCCGGCACGTTTGAGGAAGAGCAACGAAAATTGGCAGGCACGTGTAGCACCCCGAGACGCACAAAAAAAAGTCTATTGGGACCATGTAGCTAAAATGTACAGGAAGTGAGCTATGAATTTTTTAATGTCCAATTTTGGCCTATTTTGGCACATTCACTGTGGTCATGCTTTTTCCCCCTTTGCAAACATTTTTCATCCAATTGACTTCAAACTTGGCATTTATCATCTCAAGACCTGAGAGAACAACTGGGCAAAACATCTTGCCTTTTCGAAATACTATATGACGGGGGCGGGGCATCAAATATTGCCTTTAAAATTTCATTTGTCCAGAAAGAGCAAATGCTTAATAACTCCCATGTTCAAGCTCCAAAAAATCTCAAACTTCTCAGGCAACGTAATAGTCACGGCCTGAAAACATCTATATGATAAAATTCTGTTATATATATAGCACCACCTAGTGGTGACAATAGGAATTTCACTAGGAATTTCTAACGAAGCAGCCCCGGTTGTACGTTTAAGCAAGATCTACCAAAATTTTTAGGTGTATGAGGGAGCCCAAGACCTACAAAAAAGTCTCTTGGATCCATATGCTAAAATGAACAGGAAGTGAGCTACGAATTTTTGAATGTCCCATTTTTGACGATTTCTGCACATTTTCAGGGGGCATACTTTTGCCCACTTCTCCAACACGTTTTATCCGACTGACTTAAGACTTGATCTGGACCATGCCAAGACCTGAGCCAACAACAGACAATCTTGACTGTTGGAAATACTATATGATGAGGGCGGGGCATCAAAATGTGTGTTTCGAAATGAAAAAGGATATGCTTAACTCCCCGGTACATGCTCCAAAAAATCCCAAACTTGACATGTATGTTTATCGTCAAGGTCTGAAGGTATCTCTATGACAACATTCAGTTATATATGCAGCGCCACCTAGCCCTTGAGGCATGAAAAAAAATACCCCACTTACGGTATTTTTACAAATATTGTAAACACGTTTCACAATGAAAAAGGATATGCTTGATAACTACCCGGTACATGCTCCAAAAAATCCCAAACTTGACATGTATGTTTATCATCAAGGCCTGAAGGTACCTCTATGACAATATTCAGTTATATATGCAACGCACCTAGTCCTTGAGGCAGAGAAAAAAAAATACCCCACTTACGGTATTTTTACAAAAATTGTAAACTCATTCTCAGTGTGATAACTAGGTCATTTATGAATATTCTTTTACTTTCCACCACTCAAAATGTTCACTGGCATCAGACCGATCCAAACATATGTATTTTTTATTCAGTTTTATTTATTTTTGATAGCCTCTTTGGACGTTAAAAGCAGTATCGTGAATGAAGGATATGCTTAATAACTCCCCAGTACATGCTTAAAAAAATCCCAAACTTGACATGTATATTTATAGTCAAGTCCTGAAGGTATCTCTATGACAAAATTCAGTTATAAATACAGCGCCACCTAGTCCTTGAGGCATAAAAAAAAAAAAAACACGCTATTTTGGACAAAATTTGTGAACTCATTGTAAGTATTATAACTAAGTCATGTATAAATATTCTTTTACTTTCCACTACTCAAGATGTTCACTGGAATCAGAAAGATCCAAACATATGTACTTTTTTATTTTGTTTTATTTATTTTTGATAGCCTCCATGAACAATAAAAGCAACACCGTGCAATGTGTACGAGCGATGATGGGGATATATACGTTTGCAAAAAATATCATTCCCAAAAAATAAAAAAGGACGCTGATTTTTGCTAATCTTAACAATCACCAAAACCCATTGAGCTTGACACACACATCACACCTGGCAAAAAAAAAATCCACATTTAAAGGTTTATCATGCCATGTTAAAAGAAATTTTGCTCCAAATGTGCCAGTACCCCAATGTGTGAGGACCCCAAAGTTCAAGTACCCCAACTTGCAAGTACCCCAACGTGGCCCGGGCTGCGAGGGTCCTTTATAGCTGCTCGCAGCTCTTGTTAGGGCCCGAGCAGCTACCGCTGCGCGGTCCCTATTGTTTTTCGTTCAAATTATTATTAGGGCCCGAGCAGCGGCGGCGGCGGCGCCGCTGCAAGGCCCTATTGTTTTTCAAGGAATTGTTATTAGGGCCCAAGCAGCGACCGCTGCGAGGTCCCTATTGTTCCTGAAGGAATTCTTCTTCTTCTTCTTCTTCTTTTTTAGGGCCCGAGCAGCGACCGCTGCGAGGTCCCTATTGTTTTTGTAAAAATTATTATTATTATTAGGGCCCGAGCAGCGACCGCTGCGAGGTCCCTCTTGTTTTTGTAAGTATTATTATTAGGGCCCGAGCAGCGACCGCTGCGAGGTCCCTCTTGTTTTTGTAAGAATTATTATTATTCTTCTTCTTCTTCTTCTCCGTAAACGATCGCATTTTTGAGGGCCTAAATATTTACGAAAACTCACCAAACTTTGCAGTCTCTTCGGGCCCGGCGAAAAATTTGTTATTATGTAGTTGTCATAACAACGCGACTCTATAGCGCCACCTAGCGTAGAAAAATAAAAACCAATCCCGGCCCGTTTGAGCTAGAGCTACGAAAATTGGCAGGCACGTGTAGCACTACGAGACGCACAAAAAAGTCAGTGGAAGCCATTTCCTAAAATGTACAGGAAGTGAGCTATGAATTTTTTAATGTCCAATTTTGGCCTATTTTGGCACATTCACTGTGGTCATGCTTTTTCCCCCTATGCAAACATTTTTCATCCCATTGACTTTAAACTTGGCATTTATCATCTCAAGACTTAAGAGAAAAACTAGGCAAAAAATCTTGCGTTTTCGAAATACTATATGACGGGGGCGGGGCATCAAATATTGCCTTTAAAATTTCATTTGTCCAGAAAGAGCAAATGCTGAATAACTCCCATGTACAAGCTCCAAAAAATCTCAAACTTCTCAGGCAACGTAATAGTCACGGCCTGAAAACACCTATATGAAAAAATTCAGTTATACATATAGCGCCACCTAGTGGTTACAATAAATGTCATACTTTATGTTTTTAGCTACTGTGCTGAGCTCGTTGAAGGGATCCAGTTGAAAATTGGTCAGAAAAGCCTTAAGATGTTGATGATGCCCCACACCGAATATTGTAACTTTTCGCCAAAGGGCGTGGCCGCTACGGTGACGCAAAGTCTGAAGATTTTTCGTGACAATAAAAGCTGCATGAACTTGACCGAGATGATCCTATCTTCTCAAAATTTCACACATTTGATGAGAGTCCAGCCCTAAAGACATCTACGAACTTATATTTCATCTAACTGATAGCGCCACCTAGTGGCAATTTTTTTTCTTACGAATTTTCTTGTACATTTTTCTCCAAACACGTTAACTGGACCAACCTCATATTTGCTCAGATGGGGGTTTCGGCCTTCATGATGTCACAACACGAAGTTTGTGAGTTTTCGCGAATCGCTGTGGGCGTGGCTAAGCACTGTTCGCCAAGAAAACAACGCTAGTTTTGATGGTCTAAACATGCGCAGAAACTCATGAAACTTGGCACACACATCTGGCCTGGCAAAATGAGCAATATTTTATCATGTATTGTCCTATTTTTACAAAAATGACTCAATAGCGCCCCCTAGAAATCTTTAACGAAGCAGCCCCGATTGTACGTTTAAGCAAGATCTACGAAAATTTTTAGGTGTATGAGGGAGTCCAAGACCTACAAAAAAGTCTCTTGGACCCATGTGCTAAAATGAACAGGAAGTGAGCTATGAATTTTTGAATGTCCCATTTTTGACGATTTTTGCACATTTTCAGGGGGCATACTTTTGCCCACTTCTCCTACACATTTCATCCGACTGACTTTAGACTTGACCTGGACCATGTCAAGATCTGAGCCAACTACAGGCAGAAAAATCTTGACTTTTGGAAATACTATATGATGAGGGCGGGGCATCAAATTTTGTGTTTCGCACTGAAAAAGGATATGCTTAATAACTCCCCGTTACATGCTCCAAAAAATCCCAAACTTGACATGTATGTTTATAGTCAAAGCCTGAAGGTATCTCTATGACAAAATTCAGTTATATATGCAGCGCCACCTAGCCCTTCAGGCGTGAAAAAAAAATACCCCACATACGGTATTTTGTACAAAAAATGTCAACTCATTCTAAGTGTGATAACTCCCATGTTCAAGCTCCAAAAAATCTCAAACTTCTCAGGCAACGTAATAGTCACGGCCTGAAAGCATCTATATGATAAAATTCAGTTATACATATAGCGCCACCTAGTGGTAACAATAAATGTCATACTTTACGTTTTTAGCTACTGTGCCGAGCTCGTTGAAGGGATCCAGTTGAAAATTGGTCAGAAAAGCCTTAAGATGTTGATCATGCCCCACACCGAATATTGTAACTTTTCGCCAAAGGGCGTGGCCGCTACGGTGACGCAAAGTCCGAAAATTTTTCGTGACAATAAAAGCTGCATGAACTTGACCGAGATGATCCTATCTTCTCAAAATTTCACACATTTGATGAGAGTCCAGCCCTTAAGACATCTACGAACTTATATTTCATCTTACTGATAGCGCCACCTAGTGGCAATTTTTTTTCTTACGAATTTTCTTGTACATTTTTCTCCAAACACGTTAACTGGACCAACCTCATATTTGCTCAGATGAGGGTTTCGGCCTTCATGATGTCACAACACGAAGTTTGTGAGTTTTCGCGAATCGCTGTGGGCGTGGCTAAGCACTGTTCGCCAAGAAAACGCCAGTTTTGAGGGTCTAAACATGCGCAGAAACTCATGAAACTTGGCACACACATCTGGCCTGGTAAAATGAACAATATTTTATTGTTGATTGTACTATTTTTACAAAAATGACTCAATAGCGCCCCCTAGAAATTTTTAACGAAGCAGCCCCGATTCTACGTTTAAGCAAGATCTACGAAAATTTTTACGTGTATGAGGGAGCCAAAGACCTACAAAAAAGTCTCTTGGACCCATATGCTAAAATGAACAGGAAGTGAGGTACGAATTTTTGAATGTCCCATTTTTGACGATTTTTGCACATTTTCAGGGGGCATACTTTTGCCCACTTCTCCTACATGTTTTATCCGACTGACTTATGACTTGACCTGGACCATGTCAAGACCTGAGCCAACAACAGACGGAAAAATCTTGACTTTTGGAAATACTATATGATGAGCGCGGGGCATCAAAATTTGTGTTTCGCACTGAAAAAGGATATGCTTAATAACTCCCCGATACATGCTCCAAAAAATCCCAAACTTGACATGTATGTTTATCGTCAAGGCCTGAAGGTATCTCTATGACAACATTCAGTTATATATGCAGCGCCACCTCGCCCTTGAGGCAAAACAAAAAAATACCCCACATACGGTATTTTGTACAAAAAATGTAAACTCATTCTAAGTGTGATAACTAAGTCATTTATGAATATTCTTTTACTTTCCACCACTCAAAATGTTCACTGGCATTAGACTTATCCAAACATGTACTTTTTTATTTATTTTTGATAGCCTCTAATGGACATTAAAAGCAATATCGTGAATGAAGGATATGCTTAATAACTCCACGGTACATGCTCCAAAAAAATCCCACACTTGACATGTATGTTTAGAGTCAAGGCTTGAAGGTATCCCTATGACAACATTCCATTATATATACAGCGCCACCTAGCCCTAGAGGCATAAAAAAAAATACACCAACTTAACGGTATTTTTACAAAAAAAAAAAAAATCCACATGTCAAGGTTTATCATGCCATTTTCAAAGAAATTCTGCTTCCAATGTGCCGTACCTAAACTTGCCAGTACCCCAACGTGCCAGTACCCCAACGTGCAAGTACCCCAACGTGCAAGTACCCCAACGTGGCCCGGGCTGCGAGGGCCCTTTATAGCTGCTCGCAGCTCTAGTTATTATTATTATTCTCCGTAAACGATCTCATTTTTGAGGGCCTAAACATTTACGAAAACTCACCAAACTTTGCAGTCTCTTCGTGCCCGGTGAAAAATTTTATATTATGTAGTTGTCATAACAACGCAACTCTATAGCGCCACCTAGCGTAGAAAAATAAAAACCAATCCAGGCCCGTTTGAGCTAGAGCTACGAAAATTGGCAGGCACGTGTAGCACCCCGAGACGCACAAAAAAAGTCAGTGGAAGCCATTTCCTAAAATGTACAGGAAGTGAGCTATGAATTTTTGAATGTCCAATTTTGGCCCATTTTGGCACATTCACTGTGGTCATACTTTTTCCCCCTTTGCAAATATTTTTCAGCCAGTTGACTTCAAACTTGCCATGTATCATCTCAAGACCTGAGACAACAACTGGGCAAAATATCTTGACTTTTTGAAATACTATATGACGGGGGCGGGGCATCAAATATTGCCTTTAAAATTTAATTTGTCCAGAAAGACAAAATGCTGAATAACTCCCATGTACAAGCTCCAAAAAATCTCAAACTTCTCATGCAACTTAATAGTCACGGCCTGAAGACATCTATATGATAAAATTCTGTTATATATATAGCACCACCTAGTGGTGACAATAAATGTCATACTTTACATTTTTAGCTACTGTGCCAAGCTCTTTGAAGGGATCCAGTTGAAAATTGGTCAGACAAGCCTTAAGATGTTGATCATGCCCTACACCGAATATTGTAACTTTTCGCCAAAGGGCGTGGCCGCTACGGTGCCGCAAAGTCTGGTAATTTTTCGTGGCAATAAAAGCTGCTTTAACTTGACCAAGATGATCCTATCTTCTCAAAATTTCACACATTTGATGAGAGTCCAGCCCTTAAGACATCTACGTACTTATATTTCATCTTACTGATAGTGCCACCTATGTGGCAATTTTTTTTCTTATGATTTTTCTTCAATGTTTTTCTCCAACCCCATTAACTGCACCTACCTCATATTTGCTCAGATGAGGGATTCGGCTTTCATGATGTCACAACACGAAGTTTGTGAGTTTTCGCGAATCGCTGTGGGCGTGGCTAAGCGCTGTTCGCCAAGAAAACAACACCAATTTTGAGGGCCTAAACTGGCACAAAAACTCCTGAAACTTGGCACACACATCTGGCCTGGTAAAATGAGCAATATTTTATTGTTGATTGTGCTATTTTTACAAAAATGACTCAATAGCGCCCCCTCGAAATTTTTAACGAAGCAGCCCCGGTTGTACGTTTAAGCAAGAACGACGAATATTTTTAGGTGTATGAGGGAGCCCAAGACCTACAAAAAAAGTCTCTTGTACCCATATGCTAAAATGAACAGGAAGTGAGCTACGAATTTTTGAATGTCCCATTTTTGACGATTTTTGCACATTCACAGGGGGCAGACTTTTGCCCACTTCTCCTACACGTTTCATCCGACTGAGTTAAGACTTGGCCTGGACCATGTCAAGACCTGAGCCAACGACAGGGGGAAAAATTTTGACTTTTCGAAATACTATATGATGAGGGCGGGGGCATCAAAATTTGTGTTTCGCAATGTAAAAGGATATGCTTGATAACTCCCCGGGACATGCTCCAAAAAATCCCAAACTTGACATGTATGTTTATCGTCAAGGCCCTAGCCCTTGAGGCATGAAAAAAAAATACCCCACATACGGTATTTTGTACAAAAAATGTACACTCATTCTAAGTGTGATAACTAAGTCATTTATGAATATTCTTTTAGTTTCCACCACTCAAATTGTTCACTGGCTTCACACCGATCCAAACGTATGTACGTTTCCATTTTGTTTTATTCATTTTTGATTGCCCCTTTGGACAATAAAAGTAACATTGTGGAATGACTACAACGAGCGATGATGTGTATATAAACTTTTACAAAAAAATACCAATCAGGGCAACTCATTGCCTAAAAATAAAAAAGGACGCTGATTTTTGCAGGTCTTAACAATCACCAAAACCCGTTGAGCTTGACACACACACTGGCAAAAAAATATTCTACATGTAAACGTTTATTATGCCATTTTCAAAGAAATTTTGCTTCCAATATGCCATACCCCAATGTGCCAGTACCCCAACGTGCAAGTACCCCAACGTACAAGGACCCCAACGTGGCCCGGGCTGCGAGGGCACTTTATAGCTGCTCGCAGCTCTAGTTAGGGCCCGAGCAGCGACCGCTGCGAGGTCCCTATTGTTTTTGTAAAAATTATTATTATTATTATTATTAGGGCCCGAGCAGCGACCGCTGCGAGGTCCCTATTGTTTTTGTAAAAATTATTATTATTATTATTAGGGCCCGAGCAGCGACCGCTGCGAGGTCCCTATTGTTTTTGTAAAAATTATTATTATTATTATTATTATTAGGGCCCGAGCAGCGACCGCTGCGAGGTCCCTATTGTTTTTCGTTCTAATTATTATTATTATTATTATTATTATTATTCTCCGTAAACGATCGCATTTTTGAGTACCTAAACATTCACGAAAACTCACCAAACTTTGCACACTCCTCAGGCCCGGCGAAAAATTTTATATTATGAAGTCGTCATAACAACCCGACTCTATAGCGCCCCCTAGCGTAGAAAAATAAAAACCAAGCCTGGCACGTTTGAGCTAGAGCAACGAAAATTGGCAGGCACGTGTAGCACCCCGAGACGCACAAAAAAGTCTATTGGGACCATGTAGCTAAAATGTACAGGAAATGAGCTATGAATTTTTTTATGTCCAATTTTGGCCTATTTTGGCACATTCACTGTGGTCATGCTTTTTCCCCCTCTGCAAACATTTTTCATCCAATTCACATCAAACTTGGCATTTATCATCTCAAGACCTGAGAGAACAACTGGGCAAAAAGTCTTGCCTTTTCGAAATACTATATGATGGGGGCGGGGCATCAAATATTGCCTTTAAAATTTCATTTGTCCAGAAAGAGCAAATGCTGAATAACTCCCATGTACAAGCTCCAAAAAATCTCAAACTTCTCAGGCAACGTAATAGTCACGGCCTGAAAACACCTATATGAAAAAATTCAGTTATACATATAGCGCCACCTAGTGGTTACAATAAATGTCATACTTTACGTTTTTATCTACTGCGCTGAGCTCGTTGAAGGGATCCAGTTGAAAGTTGGTCAGAAAAGCCTTAAGATGTTGATCATGCCCCACACCAAATATTGTAACTTTTCGCCAAAGGGCGTGGCCGCTACGGTGACGCAAAGTCTGAAGATTTTTCGTGACAATAAAAGCTGCATGAACTTGACCGAGATGATCCTATCTTCTCAAAATTTCACACATTTGATGAGAGTCCAACCCTAAAGACATCTACGAACTTATATTTCATCTTACTGATAGCGCCACCTAGTGGCAATTTTTTTTCTTACGAATTTTCTTGTACATTTTTCTCCAAACACGTTAACTGGACCAACCTCATATTTGCTCAGATGAGGGTTTCGGCCTTCATGATGTCACAACACGAAGTTTGTGAGTTTTCGCGAATCGCTGTGGGCGTGGCTAAGCACTGTTCGCCAAGAAAACAACGCTAGTTTTGATGGTCTAAACATGCGCAGAAACTCATGAAACTTGGCACACACATCTGGCCTGGCAAAATGAGCAATATTTTATCATGTATTGTCCTATTTTTACAAAAATGACTCAATAGCGCCCCCTAGAAATTTTTAACGAAGCAGCCCCGATTGTACGTTTAAGCAAGATCTACGAAAATTTTTAGGTGTATGAGGGAGTCCAAGACCTACAAAAAAGTCTCTTGGACCCATGTGCTAAAATGAACAGGAAGTGAGCTATGAATTTTTGAATGTCCCATTTTTGACGATTTTTGCACATTTTCAGGGGGCATACTTTTGCCCACTTCTCCTACACATTTCATCCGACTGACTTTAGACTTGACCTGGACCATGTCAAGACCTGAGCCAACTACAGGCAGAAAAATCTTGACTTTTGGAAATACTATATGATGAGGGCGGGGCATCAAATTTTGTGTTTCGCACTGAAAAAGGATATGCTTAATAACTCCCCGGTACATGCTCCAAAAAATCCCAAACTTGACATGTATGTTTGTAGTCAAAGCCTGAAGGTATCTCTATGACAAAATTCAGTTATATATGCAGCGCCACCTAGCCCTTCAGGCGTGAAAAAAAAATACCCCACATACGGTATTTTGTACAAAAAATGTCAACTCATTCTAAGTGTGATAACTCCCATGTTCAAGCTCCAAAAAATCTCAAAACTTCTCAGGCAACGTAATAGTCACGGCCTGAAAGCATCTATATGATAAAATTCAGTTATACATATAGCGCCACCTAGTGGTAACAATAAATGTCATACTTTACGTTTTTAGCTACTGTGCCGAGCTCGTTGAAGGGATCCAGTTGAAAATTGGTCAGAAAAGCCTTAAGATGTTGATCATGCCCCACACCGAATATTGTAACTTTTCGTCAAAGGGCGTGGCCGCTACGGTGACGCAAAGTCCGAAAATTTTTCGTGACAATAAAAGCTGCATGAACTTGACCGAGATGATCCTATCTTCTCAAAATTTCACACATTTGATGAGAGTCCAGCCCTTAAGACATCTACGAACTTATATTTCATCTTACTGATAGCGCCACCTAGTGGCAATTTTTTTTCTTACGAATTTTCTTGTACATTTTTCTCCAAACACGTTAACTGGACCAACCTCATATTTGCTCAGATGAGGGTTTCGGCCTTCATGATGTCACAACACGAAGTTTGTGAGTTTTCGCGAATCGCTGTGGGCGTGGCTAAGCACTGTTCGCCAAGAAAACAACGCCAGTTTTGAGGGTCTAAACATGCGCAGAAACTCATGAAACTTGGCACACACATCTGGCCTGGTAAAATGAACAATATTTTATTGTTGATTGTACTATTTTTACAAAAATGACTCAATAGCGCCCCCTAGAAATTTTTAACGAAGCACCCCCGATTCTACGTTTAAGCAAGATCTACGAAAATTTTTACGTGTATGAGGGAGCCAAAGACCTACAAAAAAGCCTCTTGGACCCATATGCTAAAATGAACAGGAAGTGAGGTACGAATTTTTGAATGTCCCATTTTTTACGATTTTTGCACATTTTCAGGGGGCATACTTTTGCCCACTTCTCCTACATGTTTTATCCGACTGACTTATGACTTGACCTGGACCATGCCAAGACCTGAGCCAACAACAGACGGAAAAATCTTGACTTTTGGAAATACTATATGATGAGCGCGGGGCATCAAAATTTGTGTTTCGCACTGAAAAAGGATATGCTTAATAACTCCCCGATACATGCTCCAAAAAATCCCAAACTTGACATGTATGTTTATCGTCAAGGCCTGAAGGTATCTCTATGACAACATTCAGTTATATATGCAGCGCCACCTCGCCCTTGAGGCAAAACAAAAAAATACCCCACATACGGTATTTTGTACAAAAAATGTAAACTCATTCTAAGTGTGATAACTAAGTCATTTATGAATATTCTTTTACTTTCCACCACTCAAAATGTTCACTGGCATTAGACTTATCCAAACATGTACTTTTTTTTAATTTATTTTTGATAGCCTCTAATGGACATTAAAAGCAATATCGTGAATGAAGGATATGCTTAATAACTCCACGGTACATGCTCCAAAAAAATCCCACACTTGACATGTATGTTTAGAGTCAAGGCTTGAAGGTATCCCTATGACAACATTCCATTATATATACAGCGCCACCTAGCCCTAGAGGCATAAAAAAAAATACACCAACTTAACGGTATTTTTACAAAAAAAAAAAAAATCCACATGTCAAGGTTTATCATGCCATTTTCAAAGAAATTCTGCTTCCAATGTGCCGTACCTAAACTTGCCAGTACCCCAACGTGCCAGTACCCCAACGTGCAAGTACCCCAACGTGGCCCGGGCTGCGAGGGCCCTTTATAGCTGCTCGCAGCTCTAGTTAGGGCCCGAGCAGCGACCGCTGCGAGGTCCCTCTTGTTTTTGTAAGAATTATTAGGGCCCGAGCAGCGACCGCTGCGAGGTCCCTATTGTTTTTGTAAAAATTATTATTATTATTATTATTCTTCTTCTTTATTCTCCGCAAACAATCGCGATTTTGGGTACCTAAATATTCACGAAAACTCACCGAACTTTGCACACTCCTCAGGTCCGGCGAAAAATTTGATATTATGAAGTCGTTATAACAACGCGACTCTATAGCGCCCCCTAGCATAGAAAAATAAAAACCAAGCCCGGCACGTTTGAGCTAGAGCAACGAAAATTGGCAGGCACGTGTAGCACCCTGAGACCCACAAAAAAGTCCATTGGGACCATGTAGTTAAAATGTACAGGAAGTGAGCTATGAATTTTTTAATGTCCAACTTTGGCCTATTTTGGCACATTCACTGTGGTCATGCTTTTTCCCCCTATGCAAACATTTTTCATCCCATTGACTTCAAACTTGGCATTTATCATCTCAAGACCTAAGAGAACAGTTGGGCAAAAAGTCTTGCCTTTTCGAAATACTATATGACGGGGGCGGGGCATCAAATATTGCCTTTAAAATTTCATTTGTCCAGAAAGAGCAAATGCTTAATAACTCCCATGTTCAAGCTCCAAAAAATCTCAAACTTCTCAGGCAACGTAATAGTCACGGCCTGAAAACATCTATATGATAAAATTCAGTTATACATATAGCGCCACCTAGTGGTTACAATAAATGTCATACTTTACGTTTTTAGCTACTGTGCTGAGCTCGTTGAAGGGATCCAGTTGAAAATTGGTCAGAAAAGCCTTAAGATGTTGATGATGCCCCACACCGAATATTGTAACTTTTCGCCAAAGGGCGTGGCCGCTACGGTGCCGCAAAGTCTGAAGATTTTTCGTGACAATAAAAGCTGCATGAACTTGACCGAGATGATCCTATCTTCTCAAAATTTCACACATTTGATGAGAGTCCAGCCCTAAAGACATCTACGAACTTATATTTCATCTTACTGATAGCGCCACCTAGTGGCAATTTTTTTTCTTACGAATTTTCTTCTACATTTTTCTCCAAACACGTTAACTGGACTAACCTCATATTTGCTCAGATGAGGGTTTCGGCCTTCATGATGTCACAACACGAAGTTTGTGAGTTTTCGCGAATCACTGTGGGCGTGGCTAAGCACTATTCGCCAAGAAAACAACGCCAGTTTTGAGGGTCTAAACATGCGCAGAAACTCATGAAACTTGGCACACACATCTGGCCTGGCAAAATGAGCAATATTTTATCATGTATTGTCCTATTTTAAAAAAAATGACTCAATAGCGCCCCCTAGAAGTTTTTAACGAAGCAGCCCCGGTTGTACGTTTAAGCAAGAACGACGAATATTTTTAGGTGTATGAGGGAGCCCGACCTACAAGAAAGTCTCTTGGACCCATATGCTAAAATGAACAGGAAGTGAGCTACGAATTTTTGAATGTCCCATTTTTGACGATTTTTGCACATTCACAGGGGGCAGACTTTTGCCCACTTCTCCTACACGTTTCATCCGACTGACTTCAGACTTGACCTGGGCCATGTCAAGACCTGAGCCAGCGACAGTGGGGAAAATCTTGACTTTTCGAAATACTATATGATGAGGGCGTGGCATCAAAATTTGTGTTTCGCAATGAAAAAGGATATGCTTGATAACTCCCCGGTACATGCTCCAAAAAATCCCAAACTTGACATGTATGTTTATCGTCAAGGCCTGAAGTTATCTCTATGACAACATTCAGTTATATATGCAGCGCCACCTAGCCCTTGAGGCATAAAAAAAAAAATACCACACATACGGTATTTTGTACAAAAAATGTAAACTCATTCTAAGTGTGATAACTAAGTCATTTATGAATATTCTTTTAGTTTCCACCACTCAAAATGTTCACTGGCATCAGACTTATCCAAACATATATATATTTTTATTTATTTTTGATAGCCTCTGTGGACATTAAAAGCAATATCGTGAATGAAGGATATGCTTAATAACTCCACGGTACATGCTCAAAAAAAAATCGCACACTTGACATGTATGCTTATAATCAAGGCCTGAAGGTATCTCGATGACAACATTCAGTTATAAATACAGCGCCACCTAGCCCTTGAGGCTTATATAAAAAAATTAAAAAAATACCCCACATACGGTATTTTGTACAAAAAATGTACACTCATTCTAAGTGTGATAACTAAGTCATTTATGAATATTCTTTTAGTTTCCACCACTCAAATTGTTCACTGGCTTCACACCGATCCAAACGTATGTACGTTTCCATTTTGTTTTAGTCATTTTTGATTGCTCCTTTGGACAATAAAAGTAACATTGTGCAATGAGTACAACGAGCGATGATGTGTATATACACTTTTACAAAAAATACCAATCAGGGCAACTCATTGCCTAAAAATAAAAAAGTACGCTGATTTTTGCAGGTCTTAACAATCACCAAAACCCGTTGAGCTTGACACACACTGGCAAAAAAATATTCTACATGTAAACGTTTATTATGCCATTTTCAAAGAAATTTTGCTTCCAATATGCCAGTACCCCAACGTGCAAGTACCCCAACGTGCAAGGACCCCAACGTGGCCCGGGCTGCGAGGGCCCTTTATAGCTGCTCGCAGCTCTAGTTATTCTTCTTCTTCTTCTTCTTCTCCGTAAACGATCGCATTTTTGAGGGCCTAAACATTTACGAAAACTCACCAAACTTTGCAGTCTCTTCGGGCCCGGCGAAAAATTTGTTATTATGTAGTTGTCATAACAACGCGACTCTATAGCGCCACCTAGCGTAGAAAAATAAAAACCAATCCCGGCCCGTTTGAGCTAGAGCTCCGAAAATTGGCAAGCACGTGTAGCACTACGAGACGCACAAAAAAGTCAGTGGAAGCCATTTCCTAAAATGTACAGGAAGTGAGCTATGAATTTTTTAATGTCCAATTTTGGCCTATTTTGGCACATTCACTGTGGTCATGCTTTTTCCCCCTATGCAAACATTTTTCATCCCATTGACTTTAAACTTGGCATTTATCATCTCAAGACTTAAGAGACAAACTAGGCAAAAAATCTTGCGTTTTCGAAATACTATATGACGGGGGCGGGGCATCAAATATTGCCTTTAAAATTCCATTTGTCCAGAAAGAGCAAATGCTGAATAACTCCCATGTACAAGCTCCAAAAAATCTCAAACTTCTCAGGCAACGTAATAGTCACGGCCTGAAAACACCTATATGAAAAAATTCAGTTATACATATAGCGCCACCTAGTGGTTACAATAAATGTCATACTTTACGTTTTTAGCTACTGTGCTGAGCTCGTTGAAGGGATCCAGTTGAAAATTGGTCAGAAAAGCCTTAAGATGTTGATGATGCCCCACACCGAATATTGTAACTTTTCGCCAAAGGGCGTGGCCGCTACGGTGACGCAAAGTCTGAAGATTTTTCGTGACAATAAAAGCTGCATGAACTTGACCGAGATGATCCTATCTTCTCAAAATTTCACACATTTGATGAGAGTCCAGCCCTAAAGACATCTACGAACTTATATTTCATCTAACTGATAGCGCCACCTAGTGGCAATTTTTTTTCTTACGAATTTTCTTGTACATTTTTCTCCAAACACGTTAACTGGACCAACCTCATATTTGCTCAGATGGGGGTTTCGGCCTTCATGATGTCACAACACGAAGTTTGTGAGTTTTCGCGAATCGCTGTGGGCGTGGCTAAGCACTGTTCGCCAAGAAAACAACGCTAGTTTTGATGGTCTAAACATGCGCAGAAACTCATGAAACTTGGCACACACATCTGGCCTGGCAAAATGAGCAATATTTTATCATGTATTGTCCTATTTTTACAAAAATGACTCAATAGCGCCCCCTAGAAATCTTTAACGAAGCAGCCCCGATTGTACGTTTAAGCAAGATCTACGAAAATTTTTAGGTGTATGAGGGAGCCCAAGACCTACAAAAAAGTCTCTTGGACCCATATGCTAAAATGAACAGGAAGTGAGCTACGAATTTTTGAATGTCCCATTTTTGACAATTTTTGCACATTCACAGGGGGCATACTTTTGCCCACTTCTCCTACACGTTTCATCTGACTGAGTTAAGACTTGACCTGGACCATGTCAAGATCTGAGCCAACGACAGGGGGAAAAATCTTGACCTTTCGAAATACTATATGATGAAGGCGGGGCATCAAAATTTGTGTTTCGCACTGAAAAAGGATATGCTTAATAACTCCCCGGTACATGCTCCAAAAAATCCCAAACTTGACATGTATGTTTATCGTCAAGGCCTGAAGCTATCTCTATGACAACATTCAGTTATATATGCAGCGCCACCTAGCCCTTGAGGCATGAAAAAAAAATACCCCACATACGGTATTTTGTACAAAAAATGTAAACTCATTCTAAGTGTGATAACTAAGTCATTTATGAATATTCTTTTAGTTTCCACCACTCAAAATGTTCACTGGCATCAGACTTATCCAAACATATATATATTTTTATTTATTTTTGATAGCCTCTGTGGACATTAAAAGCAATATCGTGAATGAAGGATATGCTTAATAACTCCACGGTACATGCTCCAAAAAAAATCCCACACTTGACATGTATGCTTATAATCAAGGCCTGAAGGTATCTCGATGACAACATTCAGTTATAAATACAGCGCCACCTAGCCCTTGAGGCTTATATAAAAAAAAAAACCCACATACGGTATTTTGTACAAAAAAATGTAAACTCATTCTAAGTGTGATAACTAAGTCATTTCTGAATATTCTTTTAGTTTCCACCACTCAAATTGTTCACTGGCTTCACACCGATCCAAACGTATGTACGTTTCCATTTTGTTTTATTCATTTTTGATTGCCCCTTTGGACAATAAAAGTAACATTGTGCAATGAGTACAACGAGCGATGATGTATATATACACTTTTACAAAAAATACCAATCAGGGCAACTCATTGCCTAAAAATAAAAAAGGACGCTGATTTTTGCAGGTCTTAACAATCACCAAAACCCGTTGAGCTTGACACACACACTGGCAAAAAAAATATTCTACATGTAAACGTTTATTATGCCATTTTCAAAGAAATTTTGCTTCCAATATGCCAGTACCCCAACGTGCCAGTACCCCAACGTGCAAGTACCCCAACGTGCAAGTACCCCAACGTGCAAGGACCCCAACGTGGCCCGGGCTGCGAGGGCCCTTTATAGCTGCTCGCAGCTCTAGTTATTCTTCTTCTTCTTTATTCTCCGCAAACGATCGCGATTTTGGGTACCTAAACATTCACGAAAACTCACCGAACTTTGCACACTCCTCAGGCCCGGCGAAAAATTTTATATTATTAAGTCGTCATAACAATGCGACTCGATAGCGCCCCCTAGCGTAGAAAAATAAAAACCAAGCCCGGCACGTTTGAGCGAGAGCAACAAAAATTGGCAGGCACGTGTAGCACCCCGAGACGCACAAAAAAGTCTATTGGGACCATGTAGCTAAAATGTACAGGAAGTGAGCTATGAATTTTTTAATGTCCAATTTTGGCCTATTTTGGCACATTCACTGTGGTCATGCTTTTTCCCCCTTTGCAAACATTTTTCATCCAATTGACTTCAAACTTGGCATTTATCATCTCAAGACATGAGAGAACAACTGGGCAAAACATCTTGCCTTTTTGAAATACTATATGACGGGGACGGGGCATCAAATATTGCCTTTAAAATTTCATTTGTCCAGAAAGAGCAAATGCTTAATAACTCCCATGTTCAAGCTCCAAAAAATCTCAAACTTCTCAGGCAACGTAATAGTCACGGCCTGAAAACATCTATATGATAAAATTCAGTTATACATATAGCGCCACCTAGTGGTTACAATAAATGTCATACTTTACGTTTTTAGCTACTGTGCTGAGCTTGTTGAAGGGATCCATTTGAAAATTGGTGAGAAAAGCCTTAAGATGTTGATCATGCCCCACACCAAATATTGTAACTTTTCACCAAAGGGCGTGGCCGCTACGGTGACGCAAAGTCTGAAGATTTTTAGTGAAAATAAAAGCTGCATTAACTTGACCGAGATGATCCTATCTTCTCAAAATTTCACACATTTGATGAGAGTCCAGCCCTAAAGACATCTACTGACTTATATTTCATCTAACTGATAGCGCCACCTAGTGGCAATTTTTTTTCTTACGAATTTTCTTCTACGTTTTTCTCCAAACACGTTAACTGGACCTACCTCATATTTGCTCAGGTGAGGGATTCGGCCTTCATGATGTCACAACACGAAGTTTGTGAGTTTTCGCGAATCGCTGTGGGCGTGGCTAAGCACTGTTCGCCAAGAAAACAACGCCAGTTTTGAGGGTCTAAACATGCGCAGAAACTCATGAAACTTGGCACACACATCTGGCCTGGTAAAATGAACAATATTTTATTGTTGATTGTGCTATTTTTACAAAAATGACTCAATAGCGCCCCCTAGGAATTTTTAATGAAGCAGCCCCTGTTGTACGTTTAAGCAAGATCTACGAAAATTTTTAGGTGTATGAGGGAGCCCAAGACCTACAAAAAAGTCTCTTGGACCCATATGCTAAAATGAACAGGAAGTGAGCTACGAATTTTTGAATGTCCCATTTTTGACGATTTTTGCACATTCACAGGGGGCAGACTTTTGCCCACTTCTCCTACACGTTTCATCTGACTGAGTTAAGACTTGACCTGGACCATGTCAAGACCTGAGCCATCGACAGGGGGAAAAATCGTGACTTTTCGAAATACTATATGATGAAGGCGGGGCATCAAAATTTGTGTTTCGCACTGAAAAAGGATATGCTTAATAACTCCCCGGTACATGCTCCAAAAAATCCCAAACTTGACATGTATGTTTATCGTCAAGGCCTGAAGCTATCTCTATGACAACATTCAGTTATATATGCAGCATCACCTAGCCCTTGAGGCATAAAAAAAAAATACCCCACATACGGTATTTTGTACAAAAAATGTAAACTCATTCTAAGTGTGATAACTAAGTCATTTATGAATATTCTTTTAGTTTCCACCACTCAAAATGTTCACTGGCATCAGACCTAACCAAACATACATATTTTTGGTATTTAGTTTTATGTATTTTTGATAGCCTCTATGGACATTAAAAGCAATATCGTGAATGAAGGCTATGCTGAATAACTCCCAGGTACATGCTCCAAAAAATCCCATACTTGAAATGTATATTTATAGTCAAGGCCTGAAGGTATCTCTATGACAAAATTCAGTTATAAATACAGCGCCACCTAGTCCTTGAGGCATAAAAAAAAAATGCCTCACTTACGGTATTTTTGCAAAAATTGTAAACTCATTGTAAGTGTGATAACTAAGTCATTTATGAATATTCTTTTACTTTCCACCACTCAATATGTTCACTGGTATCAGACCGATCCAAACATACGTATTTTTTATTTAGTTTTTTTTTTTTTTTTGATCGCCTCTATGGACAATAAAAGCAACATTGTGCAATGAGTACGAGCGATGATGTGTGTATATATACTTTTACGAAAAATACCAATCAGGGCAACTCATTGCCTAAAAATTAAAAAAAAGACGCTGATTTTTGCAGATCTTAACAATCACCAAAACCCATTGAGCTTGACACACTCATCACACCTGGCAAAAAAAAAAAAAAATCTACATGATTATCATGCCATTTTCAAAGAAATTCTGCTTCCAATGTGCCAGTACCCCAATGTGCAAGTTCCCCAACGTGCAAGTACCCCAACGTGGCCCGGGCTGCGATGGCCCTTTATAGCTGCTCGCAGCTCTAGTTTTGTTTTATTATTGATAGCCTCTATGGACAATAAAAGCAACACCGTGCAATGAGTACGAGCGATGATGGGGATATATACGTTTGCAAAAAATATCATTCCCAAAAAATAAAAAAGGACGCTGATTTTTGCTAATCTTAACAATCACCAAAACCCATTGAGCTTGACACACACATCACACCTGGCAAAAAAAATCCACATGTAAAGGTTTATCATGCCATGTTCAAAGAAATTTTGCTCCGAATGTGCCAGTACCGGGCTGCGAGGGCCCTTTATAGCTGTCTATTTCTTCTTCTTCTTCTTCTTCTTCTTCTTCTTCTCCTTCTCCTTCTCCTTCTCCTTCTCCTTCTCCTTCTCCTTCTTCTTCTTCTTCTCCTTCTCCTTCTTCTCCTCCTTCTTCTCCTCCTTCTCCTCCTTCTTCTCCTTCTCCTTCTCCTTCTTCTTCTTCTTCTTCTTCTTCTTCCTCTCCTCTCCTCTCCTCTCCTCTCCTATCATCATCATCATCATCATCATCATCTCCATCATATATACAGCGCCACCGAGTGGTGACAATAAATGTCATACTTTACATTTTTAGCTACTGTGCCAAGCTCTTTGAAGGGATCCAGTTGGAAATTGGTCAGACAAGCCTTAAGATGTTGATCATGCCCCACACCGAATATTGTAACTTTTCGCCAAAGGGCGTGCCCGCTACGGTGCCGCAAAGTCTGGTAATTTTTTGTGGCAATAAAAGCTGCTTTTACTTGACTCAGATGATCCTATCTTCTCAAAATTTCACACATTTGATGAGAGCCCAGCCCTTAAGACATCTACAAACTTAGATTTCATCTTACTGATAGAGCCACCTACTGGCAATTTTTTTTCTTAAGATTTTTCTTCGTTTTTCTCCAACCACATTAACTGCACCTACCTCATATTTGCTCAGATGAGGGTTTCGGTCTTCATGATGTCACAACACGAAGTTTGTGAGTTTTCGCGAAACGCTGTGGGCGTAGCTAAGCACTGTTCGCCAAGAAAACAACACCAATTTTGAAGGCCTAAACCGGCACAGAAACGCATGAAACTTGGCACACACATCTGGCCTGGCAAAATGAGCGATATTTTATCCTGGATTGTGCTATTTTTACAAAAATGACTCAATCGCGCCCCCTAGAAAATTTTAATGAAGCAGCCCCGGTTGTACGTTTAAGCAAGATCTACAAAACATTTTAGGTGTATGAGGGGAGCCCAAGACCTACAAAAAAGTCTCTTGGACCCATATGCTAAAATGAACAGGAAGTGAGCTATGAATTTTTGTCATCCGACTGACTTCAGACTTGACCTGGACCATGTCAAGACCTGAGCCAACGACAGGGGGAAAAATCTTGACTTTTCGAAATACTATACTATACTATGATGAGGGCGGGGCATCAGAATTTGTGTTTCGCAATGAAAAAGGATATGATTAATAACTCCCCGGTACATGCTCCAAAAAATCCCAAACTTGACATGTACGTTTATAGTCAAGGCCTGAAGCTATCTCTATGACAACATTCAGTTATATATGCAGCGCCACCTTGCCCTTGAGGCAGGAAAAAAAAAAATACCCCACTTAAGGTATTTTTACAAAAATTGTAAACACGTTTCGCAATGAAAAAGGATATGCCTAATAACTGCATGCTCCAAAAAATCCCAAACTTGACATGGATGCTTATAATCAAGGCCTGAAGGGATCTCTATGACAACATTCAGTTATAAATACAGCGCCACCTAGCCCTTGAGGCATTAAAAAAAAATTACCCCACATACGGTATTTTGTACAAAAAATGTAAAGTCATTCTAAGTGTGATAACTAAGTCATTTATGAATATTCTTTTACTTTCCACCACTCAAAATGTTCACTGGCATCAGACTTATCCAAACATATGTACTTTTTTATTTATTTTTGATAGCCTCTATGGACATTAAAAGCAATATCGTGAATGAAGGATATGCTTAATAACTCCATGGTATATACAGCGCCACCTAGCCCTTGAGGCATGAAAAAAATACCCACTTAACGGTATTTTTACCAACAAAAAAAAAATCCACATGTCAAGGTTTATCATGCCATTTTCAAAGAAATTCTGCTTCCAATGTGCCGTACCTCAACTTGCCAGTACCCCAATGTGCAAGTACCCCAACGTGGCCCGGGCTGCGAGGGCCCTTTATAGCTGCTCGCAGCTCTAGTTTTTATAGGCTTTTGTTTGTTTGATAACTGGAATTGATTTTCCACAACTATAGTGTAAGCTGTGGGTTGCACAGCCCACTACAAATCTTTTGCTTTTGTGGCAATTTCCCTTTTGATAATTTGAACCCAGTGTGTATTGTTGACAATAATACTTGATAGCGGTAGTGAGCTAACGGCGTACGCAAATTAACTAACCACTAAACGCTAGAATACGTTTGATCGTCTAAAAAGCTATTGACAATATGGCAGCACGCCGAGAGACTCCCAGCCCCTGTGAGAGCTTAAACACCTTGGCTCAACTGGTGCAAAAGCTGACCAAGGACTTCTTACCTGGATACGCTGAGTCTATTAGGGATGCGGATGTCAATACGATAAATGATAACCTCGCGCAGCTCATGAGCGACGCTGAGGCAAAAGCCCCAAAGGACAAATCACTCATTCGAATGCCCGGATGTCTGACTTTAAAACTTGCCGCGCAGTTGAAGCTGAGCGATGCCGAGGATTGTCAAGTGAAACACCAATTTGACATGGCACGACAGCAGAGCCATGACGCCACGGCACAGCTTGAAGCCGCCCACGACCGAGTGAAGGTCATGGAGACCCAGCTGGATGACGTTAAAGCGCAGCTGGATGAGGCAGAAGCCCGCGCAGATGCGGTGCTACCCGGAAATTTGGACAGTAATGCAGATGAGTCTGCTTCCACTGATGACACCCCTCAAAAGATTGGTGAGTTAACCCAAGCTCTCGCGTCCGCCGAAGAGACAAATCGAGAGCAAGAAAAACTGATGAGAACCGCGGCAAACGAAATTCACAAACTAAAAGCAGAGGTGACTGACTTGACTGAACGACCTTCAAAAGACCAACTTCGCCCAGCAGAAGCAAATTACTTTCAGGTTAGTTCGTCGCTAGCTCAGTCAACCGACGAAGTGAAACGCCTCCTAGTTCAGGAACAAACCCTGAGGGAGGAACGCAATGCTGAAGTGGACCGCACATATGACCTGCGAACCAAATTAGCATTGACTGAAGCCGAGGTTACCCGCCTCCGACAATGCCAGCAGGAATATGAGACAGAGTTAGCTCATATTAAACATGAGTTGCAACGCGCGCAGCAGCTAAATGAGGTCTCCCGAGGAGCCTCCCTGCCGGGAGCTCCACCCCCACACAGACCTCCTGATCCCAGAGCCACAGCACCACAGCTCAAACTGCTACCTGAGTCCGGAGCTGCCTGGAGGACGCCACCAGTGACCACAGCCGCTTTAGGCCTGGCACCGCCAATGGCCGCGTCCCCACCCGATCTAGGGCCATCAGGTGCTGACAGTTTCCAACGTGGACCCATGTCGACTCCCCCGTTGCAGAGACAGATGGGCGTGGCCTGGAAAGATTTTGACAAGCTGGCTCGAAACATAGCCAAATTCGAACCAAAACCAGGGGGGTCCCACAACACAACAGGGTACTTGAAAGACATCAACTATCATCTCCAGAGGTTCCCAACGGCAACCGTGGAAGATAAGTTGTACTTGATCAAAATGACGTCCAGCCGAGCAGTCAATAGGCTGCTGGAACGGCAGCCCGCTGATGTGTTGTCTGATTCCTTGGCGCTGCACCAAGTCATCTCACGCGAGTTTGATGGCTCTCCTGGATTGTCGGGCATGGAAGCCGCCATGTTCGTCAAACAGGGAAACCAGGGGTCTCCTCAGGCTTTCTATAGTCGTCTGCGCGATGCCTATTTTGGGACTCGTAACGAACCCAACATGGAGGAAGATCCTGGTTTTAAAACGTTGTTTGTCCGAAACCTCCAACAAAACCTTAACCACTACTTGGGACTGGCTTTGTGTCCTGAGACACTGAATAACTCGCAGCTACGTGACTTAGCAGCTAGGGGCTATGCAAAGCTAAAATTGTCCGCCCCTAAGGTAGTCGACGCAGGAATTTATAAAGTGGACGTGGGTCCCCCTTCGGAGCTGGAGGGAGCTTGCTCCTATGCTCCGAGGGAAGACCAGACCAAATCAAAAAAGTCAAACCAGTTTCGCGGCCCGCGAAACTGGAAGCCGCGCTCCAAAACCGACTACCCAGGTGATGAGAAATTGGACGGAGAAAAGCAAGCTGACGACCGCCGGCGCTCCAAATTTGCTAAAGGTAAGCCCGATTTGCGCTATCATCCAAAACGTGATAAAGTCAAACGCGTGCCAGCAACCGTTTCCTGCCGCGAATCCCGGAACCGCCAAGTCGACTCCGAGACCGACCACAATGCAGTTGCCGACGGCATATTGAAGGCACTCCTGAAATTGTCAAAAACTCGTCAAAAGACCCGTCTTTATGACTAACCGATGGCCGGATGCCCACTGAAGTGACCCACCAGCAGAGGTCACCAGAGGGGCCTCCGGTAGCCGACACTCAGACACCTCCTAAAACACCTTCTGACTCAACAATATTGGTACTGCAGGTTGATCCAAATACTACAGCTGACCCGCATGTATCGCGATCAACCGATGACGTGAGACCGTTCCAACAGCTTTTAGGTGATCTCACCACCAGGGGGATAGCTCGTAAATTCTATCCGAGTGTCACCCTGGAGCGAGCTCTTACCAACGAAGCCCTTGTAGAACCCGCCGCAGACATCACGGTGATGTCTAACACGGTGTTTGGACAAATCCAACAGTCGACCGCTCCGCCTACGGCGGTGCCCACTTACCGTTAGCGCCTTCTCACCTACTAACACAAAGCTGGAGTCTGTCGCGATGGTACACTGGTCCATTGGCCCCATGTAATTCATCCATCCAGCCTATGTGGGACCCATTGAGTCGGTCCCCCTTCTTATTGGCCAAGACCTGTTGTTCCGCTTCCAACCCATCATAGACTACCAGGGACTCCAGATTTGGGCCCAGGTGCGGAGGCCCTGCCGACATTTCCTTCGGGCCCTGACCAGGCTCAGCTCTGCACTGTGACTCGGGCGCAGCCACCCCATGGGGAAGCAGACGCCCCCACAGAGAGCTGGGACACCACACAGTCCAAGGCAGGACCCCTCGTGTCCCCGACAAAGGACCGGCTGAGAAGCCACGACACCTTCCTGTGTGACCGTGACCCACCACCGCCTGATGCAGGGTATGCCCCGCGCATCATCGGAGGTGTCCACGTGCAAGGGGCACCTGTTCTGGACGCTGTCCTCGCCTTGTGGGCTGACAAATCAGCCATTTCTGCAGCATTCGCTGACAACTTGCAAGATCTCGACCCGAACATTCTTTTCGTCTCCAAGTCTTGCGGGTTACCGTTGAACACGGAACCTCCTCATATATAGGTAAACTACGGCAAACGTCAAAAACTGATTTATGGCCCCCTAGAACCAATCAGAAGCCATTATTTTGAATTAAGCCCCGCCCCCCAGCCAATCAGAAGCCGTTATTTTGAATTAAGCCCCGCCCACTTCCGCCTTCTTTGCCAATCAGAAGCCTTTATTTTGAATTAAGCACCTCCCCCTAACCAATCAGAAGCGGAGGGACCACCTGTCAAAATTTGACAGGTACCCCGCCCCCCAACCAATCAGAACCCGTTATTTTGAATTAACCCCCGCCCCCTCACCACAACCCTAGCCAATCAGAAGCCGAGGACAGCAAATGTCAAAATTCATTGATGACATCCTGCACCCCCTCAACAAACATATGTTATCCGGTCCCCCCTCCCTTCCCCTCACAACCCTAGCCAATCAGAAGATGAGGACAGCAAATGTCAAAATTGATTGATGACATCCTGCACCCCCTCAACAAACATATGTTATCCGGTCCCCCCTCCCTTCCCCTCACAACCCTAGCCAATCAGAAGCCGAGGACAGCAAATGTCAAAATTTGATTGATGACCTGTTTATCCGGTCCCCCCACCCACCCTTCTGGCTCCCCCGTACCCCTTTGAAGTAGAACGGGGTATCAACCGGGGGTCTCGTGGGAAGCGGCGACCCCCCTTATCACCACGGTCAAACTTCACACCAAGTTGGGCGACAGGAAGCCCCCACCACCGGCGCCTCTATCGGGTATGTGCGTGCGTGAATGTAAAATAGTACGAGGCTCTCTTAATCGAGTTAAAGTGTTGTGAATATTAAAAAAATGTTAGCCATTTTGCTTCTTGTTTTTTAAAATAAATAAAAGAAACTTACCGGTGTTTACGGGTACGAAGTTGCGTCTCCTTTTCGACGGTCGTACGTATAGGGTTGTTATTTAACCAATTTCTGAAGACGTCTGATATTGTAAAAACGGTGGAGAGGTCTGAGTGTCACCCCCCGCGGTGAACAGCACCATCTAAAGGTCAAAGGATGTTACAGCCTATGATTAAGAGAGGGAGGTAGGTATTAGAATGTGATAAGTTTGTCTGTATTTTTAATTTTAAATAGTGAGGCATGAAATTAATCGGTCGATGTTTTATGCGTTGTATTTGATAGCAAAGTAATAAAGACATTTTGGTAGGATGAACACAATAAAGTTAGTCTACAAAAGTAAATTAGGGTATTAAAATGTTGATAATGAATGTAAAACCTAAAAATTTGATTCAAAGGTATTCATTTTGTAAATTATACATTTTGGATGATGGAACATTGTATGGCATTAGAGTAGCCTTTAAATATTAAGTGGGGTTAATTTTAAAATTTTTTGCGACGGCAGATCGAAACTAGCATCGTACTAAATCCCCCGCAGCCATCTTTTTAATGTTACTGAACACTGTCCCTATATTAAACCAAACTCAACTCATTTACGTTTCGGTTACAAATGATATGTTTTATTTTTATATGGTATCTATTACAAGACGATGGATGCTAGAATTTGTACATTTTATATATATATATATATATATATATATATACGTGATGTTTATAGGTATGCTTAGACGTGTATGTTTTTATTATTTTATGTTTATGATGTGTATAAGAGTACGCTGTTTGGGGAGGGACGGGAAAATTGGTTTACCTTTTTTTTTTTGTGTGTTTAAAAAAGATAATATTTTTACTTGTTTTAAAAAATACTGATTTCTGGAGAGAATATGTAATCACAAACTCAGGCCGGAACTGCATGTGGACATTATTGGTCAGACGTCTGCTTCTTTTTAAAACTAAGAGAATTGAAAGTATGAAACTTTGAGTTTCTTGATACGTTAATAGATTTATACTCTACTTAACCCTTAATCTTTAATCTTAAAGCCAATCTTTGCAACAATTTAACCAAAATCATCTTCTTATTAGTAGATTAACACCTTAGTCTCTTACAAAGGGTATTCCTGTAAGCCCTTGGCTAATAGTTTTTTAGAAAGGATCCACGGTTTGAATTTATGACACCATAGATGTTGTAAGGGAAATCGGTCCAATTAATTATTAAATCAATAATTGTCCATCCCTTCCATCCATTTTCTTGACCGCTTATTCCTCACAAGGGTCGCGGGGGGTGCTGGCGCCTATCTCAGCTGGCTCTGGGCAGTAGGCAGGGGACACCCTGGACTGGTTGCCAACCAATCGCAGGGCACACAGAGACAAACAACCATCCACACTCACATGCACACCTAGGGACAATTCGGAGCGCCCAATTAACCTGCCATGCATGTCTTTGGAATGTGGGAGGAGACCGGAGTACCCGGAGAAGACCCACGGGGGCACGGGGAGAACATGCAAACTCCACCCAGGAAGGTCCGAGCCTGGACTCGAACCGGAGACTCAATAATTGTTAATTAAATTAATAATCAATTGGCTCATTAATTGAAGGAGACTCAAACTTAATATTTAAATTAAGTTGAGCTTGCCTGCGGATCACCACATCTCTTTTTGATAATTTTATCAGGATAACAGATGAGAACCTCGTTGAATCAGTCATTAAAATGAAGGTTGTGCCCTTACTACAATTTTGTGAGTTCTTTGTTCAGCTTTGAGGTCACTATAAATTGATGAAACACACACAGTAAACCAGGGGTTGAGTTTTGTGCGCGTTTATTCTCTAACCTAGGTGGGATAATCTACTTAGAATTTAAAGAAGCAAAACTAACTTCTATGATAGGAAATGAAACGAGAACTAAAATAATAAAAATAATCAAAGGGGAAGAAAAGAAGAAAAGAGAAAAGGTCTTAACCAAGGTGATGGATTTCTTGAATCAACCAACATGGGACCCACAATCAACCTAGTTTGCACCAATTTGTACTAGGGCGAAGGCTTGCAAAGTTGCACTTACAGATGGGGTTGATCTGAGAAGCAGGACCCTGGATGGAGACTCGCCAAGCCCGTTTGAAGGTAGAATGGAGAAGGTTCAGTTCAGGAGAGGGAGAGACAGGTCGTCCGGCTGGCCAACTGAGCGTCACGTAGTCAACCTGCTGGCTGGGGAGAGGCCCTCTTGGTGGAGGCCTCAGCGTGCTTGGGATAAGCACCATCCGTTGAACCTTTGCAGGGACTAAAAGCAGCGTGTTTCGCTGCGCCTGTCGCTACACGCGATGGCTTCTGTTCATTGCCGTGTGCTGGAGGTTAAGCTAGCTGGGCTAGCCCTTTGTCTGGCAGCCGCGCCGATGGAGACCAGGAAAGAGCAAAGAGGAGCCAAGGAGCAGTGAAGAGAGCGGGAGCCAAAGCAGCCAAGAAGAGAGAGAGCAGCAAGCAGGGAGCGTGCTTTTAAATTTGGAGGGCGGCGGCCTCCACACCAGGGGTGCCGGGTGAGACCACAGTGGAAAGTTACCAGCTGGGGGAGGTTTTTGGTAGACTAATCAGATTGAATCTGGATCCCATGTGTGTTAAGATTCTAAGGTCAGAATTCAACCAATGCAACACGTACAATTGAATACCTCAAATGAAATGTTACCTAGCTTACACTGTTAAAACATGCATACACATGAAAGTTTAGTGGAGAATCTGCCACTGCAATGGAACATTTTCATGACATTTCATGGAGTCAACATTTCACAAATGGCAAACATAACATTTCATAATTCATTGTTCTGTTGCAAAATAAGAAAGTCAAGTTTCTAAGAAGGCTTTTACTGTTCTGATTTGTGTGTGTGCGCGTGCGCGTGTCAGTCAGAGCATGTGTGGCTGTTTGTGGGGGATGTTCTTGTCCTCCCCACCCCCCACAGTGGCATGTTCAGGCCACAGGAGCTCAATTCCTTTGGAACTGAGGTTGCAAAAAGTTACAACCGGCCGATAATCGTTACAATGTATTTGTACATGAAGAAGGGTGTGTACACTTTTATTTTAGGGCTGTAGCAATTCAAAATGGAATTTTCCACATTTACCAGATTTAAAGACATACTTATATGTTATCCTAAATGTGATTCACTGTGCAAAATAATAATACTAATGACACTAAATCACGAAAATGCAAAACAAAAGAGGAACCTCACGGCGAGGCGTTGCTCACGTTCTAGTTGTAAACCTGCTTTGGTGATATACATTTTCTACAAATGTACCACTGAGAATATTTACGAGCTTGTAAATAAAATACTAAAGGGTTACCAACATGAAAAATTAAATTTTCGGAGCTTTTAGCTGTGTTAAAATGCTCTTACCTCACCAAATACATGACCGAATTGGAGTTTTCCTCCATTCTCCCCTCTCTGAGAAATTCCGGTCTACAAAACACCAGCCCCACCCAACCTGAGAAAACAAGCTGTAGGCGGTCTTTGACATCATAAGGTTACCCTCTCTCACGTTTTTGTTGTACGTCTAGCTATGTATTTTATGTTTTTGAGCTGTTGTATATAAGATTGCGTTGTACATAAGAATTTTACCCCCTCTTACGTTTTTGATGCGTTATAAAACTAATAAATGTACTGATTTTTTTTTAAAAGGATTAGGCTTAGAGAAGGTGTTGGTGGCACTCTCATGAGCTGAGTGCGCAAGTTGTTTTAGTCCCTCTGCAGATGCGCACACGTATAAAATGTTATTTTTCTGTTTCTAGTTTTGTTACCGCTAGTGCTATAATTTGTGTCTATACGATTTTTATCGGATGTCTCTATGTATTTTTGTTGTTGTTTAAGTTTATGAGGTTTGTATATACGAATGTGCTGTGTGTAAACGGGTTTTAACATCTATCGTTTTTGTAATATTTAAAAAACTAATAAATATACAGTTTTTTGTTGTTGTTTTTCTTAAACTGATTTATGAAAAGGACTTGTAATCGCAAACTCTTTTTTTTTTTTTTTAAAGCAGTAACTGATTTAGGAGGCGGAGGGGGAATGTATTGTGGGGATCATACTTTTTGAAATCTTTAAGCTGTTGATTGTAAGAGTCTTCTATCTTGATGTTAGCCTTTTTTATCTGAATATGTATGAATGAAATATCTTCTAATTATTAGCTTGGATTCTTTCAATGGATAGCCCTGGTAACCCTTAGGTTAGTAGTTTTTTTAGAAAGTATCCGGGTATGAAATATGTTTTTATTATGTTAGGAATATGGCGCGTACGTGAAGAAGGTACGTCTAGCTATGTATTTTATGTTTTTGGGCTGTTGTATATAAGATTGTGTTGTACATAAGAATTTCACCCCCCTCTTACGTTTTGATGCGTTATAAAACTAATAAATGTACTGATTTTTTTTTAAAAAGGATTAGGCTTAGAGAAGGTGTTGGTGGCACTCTCATGAGCTGAGTGCGCAAGTTGTTTTAGCCCCTCTGCAGATGCGTACACGTATAAAATGTTATTTTTCTGTTTCTAGTTTTGTTACCGCTAGTGCTATAATTTGTGTCTATACGATTTTTATCGGATGTCTCTATGTATTTTTGTTGTTGTTTAAGTTTATGAGGTTTGTATATACGAATGCGCTGTGTGGAAACGGGTTTTAACATCTATCGTTTTTGTAATATTTAAACAACTAATAAATATACTGTTTTTTTTTTTGTTTTTCTTAAACTGATTTATGAAAAGGACTTGTAATCGCAAACTCTTTTTTTAAAAGCAGTAACTGATTTAGGAGGCGGAGGGGGAATGTATTGTGGGGATCATACTTTTTGAAATCTTTAAGCTGTTGATTGTAAGAGTCTTCTATCTTGATGTTAGCCTTTTTATCTGAATATGTTTGAATGAAATATCTTCTAATTATTAGCTCGGATTCTTTCAATGGATAGCCCTGTAACCCTTAGGTTAGTAGTAGTTTTTTAGAAAGTATCCGGGTATGAAATATGTTTTTATTATGTCAGGAATATGGCGCGTACATGAATAAGGTACGTCTAGCTATGTATTTTATGTTTTTGGGCTGTTGTATCTAAGATTGTGTTGTACATAAGAATTTCACCCGCTCTTACGTTTTTGATGCGTTATAAAACTAATAAATGTACTGATTTTTTTTTTTTTTTTTTTTTTAAATGGATTAGGCTTAGAGAAGGTGTTGGTGGCACTCTCATGAGCTGAGTGCGCAAGTTGTTTTAGCCCCTCTGCAGATGCGTACACGTATAAAATGTTATTTTTCTGTTTCTACTTTTGTTACCGCTAGTGCTATAATTTGTGTCTATACGATTTTTATCGGATGTCTCTATGTATTTTTGTTGTTGTTTAAGTTTATGAGGTTTGTATATACGAATGTGCTGTGTGGAAACGGGTTTTAACATCTATCGTTTTTGTAATATTTAAAAAACTAATAAATATACTGTTTTTTTTTTTGTTTTTCTTAAACTGATTTATGAAAAGGACTTGTAATCGCAAACTCTTTTTTTTTTTAAAGCAGTAACTGATTTAGGAGGTGGAGGGGGAATGTATTGTGGGGATCATACTTTTTGAAATCTTTAAGCTGTTGATTGTAAGAGTCTTCTATCTTGATGTTAGCCTTTTCATCTGAATATGTATGAATGAAATATCTTCTAATTATTAGCTCGGATTCTTTCAATGGATACCCCTGTAAGGCTTAGGATTGTAGTTTTTTTAGAAAGTATTCGGGTATGAAATATGTTTTTATTATGTTCGGAATATGGCGCGTACGTGAAGAAGGATGATGTAGTTTTATTTTTGCTTTGTTTCTGTTTTAGTTTTTTTAGGTGGGTGAAGGCATCGTTTTAAGGTGCCAGGTGTATTTTGTGCAAATAATATATGGATACTTACTTTTTATTTTTGTTACCGATAGTGCTTTGTTTCGTGAAACCCTTATGTTTTGTTTTGTTTCTTGTTTTTTTAACTTACCCTTCGAGGATAAATAAAACGTCTTTAGACTTATCACTAGCAAAGATGTAGCACGTTTAACACTCTAAATAGTTTTATCGCTGCACGACGTATTCGAACTAAGAGATCCCAAGTCTTTGTGAGTTTTTTTTTCTTTTAAATACTTAGAAATACCCATTGTTAAATTAGCCTATAAGATATTATTGAATATGATAGTCTGTAAGATTAGCTATACTAAATCACCCCTGGGTTTAAAACACAAAACTACGAGATTTAATCAGAGCGTAACAATCTACCGCGACGATCTTTTTTAATCTTAAAACCGCTCTTTGCAGCAATTTACCTAAACATATAGTGAACAAACGTGTATCTTGTATGACTAAGAGACATTTAACTTTTGATTGAACGATTTATTTTTTCCTTACGAATCGCGCTTACTTTCCGATGGTACGTGTAGGTAAACAATTTTTTACACGCATATTTACACATCGGGACTCTTTAATTTACCTACTACGCGTGTTTTTTTTTTTGTTTTTTTTGTTGTTGTTTTTTTCAGGATTTTGGGAGAACACGCAAAGTCTACCCAGCAAGGCCGGAGGTAGGACTCGGTCTCACAACCCTTTATGCTAAGAAGCCAGCTAACGTACCGCCCTGATTGTGAAATAACAGCTACTATATTACTTAATTTGAATGAATAATATTATTTAAGACGTCTACCCATCTAACGCTTTAAAAATAGCGACATAATTCAGATAAAAATATTATTCGTACTATATTGTTTTTTTGTTTTTTTTTACAATAGTTTCTGAGTTCTCACAATAGGTGTTTGATGATACTATTTTATAGTTTTATGTTTTTCTTACCGGTATGATTATCTTGTATTACATTTATGACGTTTCGCTATCATCCTAAAACGCATCTTTGCATCGTTTTAAGGTGGCCGGTGTATTTTGTACAAATAATATATGGATACTTATTGATTTCTGAACAATTTTTACCAACTTTTGCTTTTAGAAGTATGTTAGTTACTTGTATATGAGTGCGTATTCTAACTTTCCCATTCACTTCTTGGTTCCATTCCATCACCCCCTGCGAGACCGGACTCGTCTACTTAATATCACTAAAGTCTGTTAAAAAATCATTGGACACCCTGTCAGAGCCTTATCTTCCTTTTGTGACCGAATCCTGCTCGATCCCTCTGCCTCACTCCATCGAATGTTTGAGTGGCTTCCATCATCTCAGCAGGCTGAGACGCCCCACTCTGACGAACACACCGACGAAGAAGGAGGAGGACTACGTTTGTCCCCAGATCACTAAAATCTCTTGAACAGTGACCCCCTATCCCGGGCCAAATTGCGACAGACTGACTGACACGTAGCACTTTAGGGTGAAGCACGGAGCATTTTCTTTAGTTTTTTTTTTTATTGTTATTTATTATTTTTCGTTTTTTTTTTATTTTTTTTTTTTTATTTTTTTTTTTATGTTCATTGGTTTCATGTTTTGTTTTTTTAACTTCCCCCTCGAGGAGAAATAAAAGCGTTTTTGAATTGAATTGAATATTTAATTACTTGTGGTATTTTATTCATTTTTAAGTTATCTGGTTTACTTGGTATCATTTTAAGCTGTATGATGTATTTTATGTTAATAATATATGGATACTTATGTACACATCTACGTCTTATTCATTTCAGATCCGTTTTTATTCGTATATTTACCTACTTTTGATATTAAGTTTACGATGGCTTAGACTGTTTGAATGCGCTGTATAAAATAAACTCGAGTTGAGTTAGTTAGGTACTGTTTTTTTTTTTTAGTTTTAAAAAAAAAATTTTTTATAAAGTCAAATTATTACCTTTATGAAACTTTTTAGTTCTCCTTACGCTTTACTATGAAATGTTTCAAAATACTCGGTCCCTCCAAAACAAGGCAAAACAAAACGTGTTTACACATTTTTACGGATTTTAAAAATTCTAGGCGTGACTTTGCCGAGTATTAAATACCCGCTTGTATTTTTATTGAATGCGTACGTATACCGTTAAAATTTGTAATTAATATTTACCTACTCGATTCCTGTATTGACTAATTACTCGTGAGGCTAACGTTTTACAATTTAAAGTTATTCCGAGAGTTTACTCTTTAGCGACGTCTTTACACGCTTTAAACGTCGGCTTAGACCCCTTGTGTCTTTACTGACGAATATTATCGTTAAATGTTTTACCCCGGATTAAAACAGGGGGGACTTATTCAAAGATGTTTTATTTTACGGTAAATGTTTTTATAATAGTCGCATATTGATTTTTATGTGCGAAGGAATCAAGGAGACTCTCTGACTTTCATTTAAAAAAAAAAATCTGTTTTAACGCCACCAACCTTTTTTTTTTTTTTTTTTTTTAAAGAGAAACTAAAGAAGTCTTTATCACTAGAAGTTTGATAGTTTTTTTTAATTCCTATCCACGCACCCCCTGCCACTTCCTTGCTCCACCGGAGGTATAAAACTCGATAAGAAAACAAACGACAAACATGATTTTAATCCATACAGATATATTTTTTATTAAATTTATTAAATTTATTATTAAATTTATTAAATTAAATTTTTTTTTTAAAAACTAAAAAAACAAAAACAGTACCTAACTAACTCAACTCGAGTTTATTTTATACAGCGCATTCAAACAGTCTAAGCCATCGTAAACTTAATATCAAAAGTAGGTAAATATACGAATAAAAACGGATCTGAAATGAATAAGAAGTAGATGTGTACATAAGTATCCATATATTATTAACATAAAATACATCATACAGCTTAAAATGATACCAAGTAAACCAGATAACTTAAAAATGAATAAAATACCACAAGTAATTAAATATTCAATTCAATTCAAAAACGCTTTTATTTCTCCTCAAGGGGGAAATTAAAAAAACAAAACATGAAACCAATGAACATTAAAAAAAAAAAAAAAAAAAAAAAAAAAAAAAAAAAACGAAAAATAATAAATAACAATAAAAAAAAAAAAAAAAAAAAGAAAGTGCTCCGTGCTTCACCCTAAAGTGCTACGTGTCAGTCAGTCTGTCGCAATTTGGCCCGGGATAGGGGGTCACTGTTCAAGAGATTTTAGTGATCTGGGGACAAACGTAGTCCTCCTCCTTCTTCGTCGGTGTGTTCGTCAGAGTGGGGCGTCTCAGCCTGCTGAGATGATGGAAGCCACTCAAACATTCGATGGAGTGAGGCAGAGGGATCGAGCAGGATTCGGTCACAAAAGGAAGATAAGGCTCTGACAGGGTGTCCAATGATTTTTGAACAGACTTTAGTGATATTAAGTAGACGAGTCCGGTCTTGCAGGGGGTGATGGAATGGAACCAAGAAGTGAATGGGAAAGTTAGAATACGCACTCATATACGAGTAACTAACATACTTCTAAAAGCAAAAGTTGGTAAAAATTGATCAGAAATCAATAAGTATCCATATATTATTTGTACAAAATACACCGGCCACCTTAAAACGATGCAAAGATGCGTTTTAGGATGATAGCGAAACGTCATAAATGTAATACAAGATAATCATACCGGTAAGAAAAACATAAAACTATAAAATAGTATCATCAAACACCTATTGTGAGAACTCAGAAACTATTGTAAAAAAAACAAACAAAAAAAACAATATAGTACGAATAATATTTTTATCTGAATTATGTCGCTATTTTTAAAGCGTTAGATGGGTAGACGTCTTAAATAATATTATTCATTCAAATTAAGTAATATAGTAGCTGTTATTTCACAATCAGGGCGGTACGTTAGCTGGCTTCTTAGCATAAAGGGTTGTGAGTCCTACCTCCGGCCTTGCTGGGTAGACTTTCGGTGTTCTCCCAAATTCCTGGGAAAAAAAACAAACAAAAAAAAACAACAACAAAACAAACAAAAAAAAAAACACGCGTAGTAGGTAAATTAAAGAGTCCCGATGTGTAAATATGCGTGTAAAAAATTGTTTACCTACGCGTACCATCGGAAAGTAAGCACGATTCGTAAGGAAAAACTAAATCGTTCAATCAAAAGTTAAATGTCTCTTAGTCATACAAGATACACGTTTGTTCACTATATGTTTAGGTAAATTGCTGCAAAGAGCGGTTTTAAGATTAAAAAAGATCGTCGCGGTAGATTGTTACGCTCTGATTAAATTTCGTAGTTTTGTGTTTTAAACCCAGGGGTGATTTAGTATAGCTAATCTTACAGACTATCATATTCAATAATATCTTATAGGCTAATTTAACAATGGGTATTTCTAAGTATTTCAAAGAAAAAAAAACTCACAAAGACTTGGGATCTCTTAGTTCGAATACATCGTGCAGCGATAAAACTATTTAGCGTGTTAAACGTGCTACATCTTTGCTAGCGATAAGTCTAAAGACGTTTTATTTATCCTCGAAGGGTAAGTTAAAAAAACAAGAAACAAAACAAAACATAAGGGTTTCACGAAACAAAGCACTATCGGTAACAAAAATAAAAAGTAAGTATCCATATATTATTTGCACAAAATACACCTGGCACCTTAAAACGATGCCTTCACCCACCTAAAAAACTAAAACAGAAACAAAGCAAAAATAAAACTACATCCTTCTTCACGTACGCGCCATATTCCGAACATAATAAAAACATATTTCATACCCGAATACTTTCTAAAAAAACTACAATCCTTACAGGGGTATCCATTGAAAGAATCCGAGCTAATAATTAGAAGATATTTCATTCATACATATTCAGATAAAAAGGCTAACATCAAGATAGAAGACTCTTACAAACGACAGTTTAAAGATTTCAAAAAGTATGATCCCCATAATACGTTGCCCCTCCACCTCCTAAATCAGTTACTGCTTTTAAAAAAAGAGTTTGCGATTACAAGTCCTTTTCATAAATCAGTTTAAGAAAAACAAAAAAAAAACACTATATTTATTAGTTTTTTAAATATTACAAAAACGATAGATGTTAAAACCCATTTCCGCGCAGCGCTTTCGTATATACAAACCTTATAAACTTAAACAACAACAAAAATACATAGAGACATCCGATAAAAATCGTATAGACACAAATTATAGCACTAGCGGTAACAAAACTAGAAACAGAAAAATAACATTTTATACGTGTACGCGTCTGCAGAGGGGCTAAAACAACTCTCGCGCTTTATTCATGAGAGTGCCACCAACACCTTCTCTAAGTCTAATCCTTTAAAAAAAAAAAAAATCAGCGCATTTATTAGTTTTATAACGCATCAAAAACGTAAGAGGGGGTAAAATTCTTATGTACAACACAATCTTATATACAACAGCTCGAAAACATAAAATACATAGTTAGACGTACACCAAAAATGTGAGAGAGGGTAACCTTATGGTGTCAAAGGCCGCCTACAGCTTGTTTTCTCAGGTTGGGTGGGGCTGGTGTTTTGTAGACCGGAATTCCTCAGAGAGGGGAGAATGGAGGAAAACTCCAATTCGGTCATGTATTTGGTGAGGTAAGAGCATTTTAACACAGCAAAAAGCTCCGAAAATTTAATTTTTCATGTTGGTAACCCTTTAGTATTTTATTTACAAGCTTGTAAATATTCTCAGTGGTACATTTGTAGAAAATGTATATCCCCAAAGCAGGTTTACAACTAGAACGTGAGCAACGCCTCTCCGTGAGGTTCCTCTTTTGTTTTGTAGGAATTATTTGTATTTTCGTGATTTATTGTCATTAGTATTATTATTTTGCACAGTGAATCACATTTAGGATAACATATAAGTATGTCTTTAAATCTGGTAAATGTGGAAAATTCCATTTTGAATTGCTACAGCCCTAAAATAAAAGTGTACACACCCTTCTTCATGTACAAATACATCTATGGTGTCATAAATTCAAACCGTGGATCCTTTCTAAAAAACTATTAGCCAAGGGCTTACAGGAATACCCTTTGTAAGAGACTAAGGTGTTAATCTACTAATAAGAAGATGATTTTGGTTAAATTGTTGCAAAGATCGGCTTTAAGATTAAAGATTAAGGGTTAAGTAGAGTATAAATCTATTAACGTATCAAGAAACTCAAAGTTTCATACTTTCAATTCTCTTAGTTTTAAAAAGAAGCAGACGTCTGACCAATAATGTCCACATGCAGTTCCTGCCTGAGTTTGTGATTACATATTCTCTCCAGAAATCAGTATTTTTTAAAACTAGTACAAATATGATCTTTTTTAAACACACAAAAAAAAAAGGTAAACCAATTTTCCCGTCCCTCCCCAAACCGCGTACTCTTATACACATCATAAACATAAAATAATAAAAACATGCACGTCTAAGCATACCTATAAACATCACGTGTATATATATATATATATATATATATATATATATATATAAAATGTACAAATTCTAGCATCCATCGTCTTGTAATAGATACCATATAAAAATAAAACATATCATTTGTAACCGAAACGTAAATGAGTTGAGTTTGGTTTAATATAGGGACAGTGTTCAGTAACATTAAAAAGATGGCTGCGGGGGATTTAGTACGATGCTAGTTTCGATCTGCCGTCGCCAAAAATTTAAATTTAACCCCACTTAATATTTAAAGGCTACTCTAATGCCATACAATGTTCCGTCATCCAAAATTTATAATTTACAAAATGAATACCTTTGAATCAAATTTTTAGGTTTTACATTCATTATCAACATTTTAATACCCTAATTTACTTTTGTAGACTAACTTTGTGTTCATCCTACCAAAATGTCTTTATTACATTGCTATCAAATACAACGCATAAAACATCGACCGATTAATTTCATGCCTCACTCTATTTAAAATTAAAAATACAGACAAACTTATCACATTCTAATACCTACCTCCCTCTCTTAATCATAGGCTGTAACATCCTTTGACCTTTAGATGGTGCTGTTCACCGCGGGGGGTGACACTCAGACCTCTCCACCGTTTTTTACAATATCAGACGTCTTCAGAAATTGGTTAAATAACAACCCTATACCTCCGACCGTCGAAAAGGAGACGCAACTTCGTACCCGTAAACACCGGTAAGTTTCTTTTATTTATTTTAAAAAACAAGAAGCAAAATGGCTAACATTTTTTTAATATTCACAACACTTTAACTCGATTAAGAGAGCCTCGTACTATTTTACATTCACGCACGCACATACCCGATAGAGGCGCCGGTGGTGGGGGCTTCCTTTTTTTTTTTTTTTTTTTTTTTTTTTCTAAGAGCTCAGAATTGTTCATTCGGTAGTCTTACCGATTCAACGTCTTGTCATCATTGCTCTTTTTTTTTTTTTTTTTTTTTTTTTTTGTGTATGTGTGCGTGCGTTTGCGTGCGTGCGTGCGTGCGCGTGCGTGCAAATACGTATAAATTTATACTCATTCATTCACCTAAAACCTTATAAATATCCCATTACCCTTCGCCTTAACCAGGTACTTCAGAATCTTGCCAGAGTCGTGAGGTTTAAATGGTCAGGAGACCAGAGAAAAGGTCAGAAAAAAAAAAAGAAATAAAGAGAAAAGAAAGGTAAATCAAAGTGAAATCCAGCACCGACCAAACACTTCCTGCCTTCCCCATGATTACAAAATCAAAGTCTTACGCCAACCCCGGAAGCCTCTAAATTCCAGCAAATTTAGCGAGATCTCAAGAGACCAGAGGAAAAACTAAAGAGAGGAAGGAGGGAAGGATCGATAAGGCAGAGTGAGATCCATAGAAGCCAGTACATCCAATCCATCAAAGTGAAGTCCAGCACCAACAAGACCCCTCCTGCGTGGTTACAAAACCAGAGTCTTATGCCAACCCCAGAAACCTCATACTTCTAATAAATTAAGATCTCAAGTGACCAGAGGAAAAACTAAAGAGAGGAAGGAGGGAAGGATAGATAAAGCAAAGTGAGAACCACAGACACCAGCACCAACTGATTCAAGGGGCTGTGGGAGGGAGAGGGTACTTCTGTTGAGTTTCAGTAGATGCTGGTGCGACGGATCTGGCATGCATAAGGACCACCACCAAAGAAAGAAGCCGTCAACCGCGGTCCAGCAAAGCGAGCACTTCCTCCCCCCCCGGAATCCCCAGGCCGCGGCAGCACCAAGGCCACCCCCAAGCCACCCGAGCGGACACCGGTCCAGCCCCGCCCCAGCCCCGGCCCACACCCCCGAGCCCAAGGCCGCAGAACGAGGCCCAGCGGGCCCCCACAGCGCCCCACCGGTCCCCAGCCCCCATCCCCCACGACCCCCCCGCACCCCACCCAAACCCGCCATCCACCACGACCCAGGCCCCACCACCCCCGACCCCCAAACCCCCGAACACACCCCGACCCCCAGCACCCAACCCCCCACCCACCCATACCTCCACCCCCCCCAAACAAGCCGCCCCCCCCCCCCCGACGGCCGCCACCCCCCCCGCGAACCCGGCCCCCAGCGAGAACCCCCCCCCGGAAACCGGCACCGGGCAGCAGCGCAGAGAGGGAAGATGTGCCCACCCCACCTCCAGCCGCGCGAGATTTGCACAGCGGCGGGAGGGGGGAAGCAGAGGAGGAAGCACCAGGGGAGGAGGCGGAACACCAGAACACCGAGCGAGGAGAGGCCCCGGTCGTCACGCCAGAGTACTAGTGACACCTAACCCTGTTACTGAGTCCGCCAGCTCGCCGACTGGCGAGCTCTACCCTTACACCGTGAATGTGGCCCCACCCAGTGTATATACAAGTGTGTGCGTGTGGTGCATTAAAATTGGGAGCAGGTGAGTCGGAGCAGAGGGAAAAAATTTCCCCTACTCCGACACACCCGTATCCCCCCCAAAAAAATGAATATGTATATGTGTGGTGCATTAAAAAAGGGAATGGAGGGACAAAGTGGTGGGGCAGGGACACAAATGGGGGGGACCACAGCGCTGCCAGGCACTGCAGTCCATCCCCTCTGATGGCTCCCCGCCCCAACTCACCCCTCCCCTTGGACGTGAGGTGCATAAAAATTGGAGGGGAGTTGAAGGGTGAAGACGGTGTTTCCACCCTTCCCCACCCCACCAAGATGGGGCTGGTGGTGGGGGCTTCCTGTCGCCCAACTTGGTGTGAAGTTTGACCGTGGTGATAAGGGGGGTCGCCGCTTCCCACGAGACCCCCGGTTGATACCCCGTTCTACTTCAAAGGGGTACGGGGGAGCCAGAAGGGTGGGTGGGGGGACCGGATAAACAGGTCATCAATCAAATTTTGACATTTGCTGTCCTCGGCTTCTGATTGGCTAGGGTTGTGAGGGGAAGGGAGGGGGGACCGGATAACATATGTTTGTTGAGGGGGTGCAGGATGTCATCAATCAATTTTGACATTTGCTGTCCTCGGCTTCTGATTGGCTAGGGTTGTGAGGGGAAGGGAGGGGGGACCGGATAACATATGTTTGTTGAGGGGGTGCAGGATGTCATCAATCAATTTTGACATTTGCTGTCCTCGGCTTCTGATTGGCTAGGGTTGTGGTGAGGGGGCGGGGGTTAATTCAAAATAACGGGTTCTGATTGGTTGGGGGGCGGGGTACCTGTCAAATTTTGACAGGTGGTCCCTCCGCTTCTGATTGGTTAGGGGGAGGTGCTTAATTCAAAATAAAGGCTTCTGATTGGCTAAGAAGGCGGAAGTGGTCGGGGCTTAATTCAAAATAACGGCTTCTGATGGCTGGGGGGCGGGGCTTAATTCAAAATAACGGCTTCTGATTGGTTCTAGGGGGCCATAAATCAGTTTTTGACGTTTGCCGTAGTTTGCCTATATATCTCCTCTTACAATAGCCGCAGTGGGCGTGTGCGCCTTAAACATTCAGTGGAAACAGCACTCACTGAGCCACGACTTCTTGGTTGTCCCGGACGCGCCTCACACCCTTTTTGTGGGTGCAGATTTGCTTGTTCGTCTTGCCGTCCATGTGGACACCATCAACAAGGTGCTGTGGTCCCTCACCAACTCGGAACCTCTAGCTTGTGTTCCCAGTCTTCAAAACATGAAGTCCGGGCAGACCATTCCAGATGCTTGCGAAGTCTTAAACGAGGATGACGTGATCGCTCCGGCGACCACGATCAACATTCCGGTTCGCTTGGTGACATGAGCTAACCAGGTCTTGAATGCTCGCGCCGCTTTCTTTCAACCTTCATCGGAATACATGAACCTGTCGTTACTCTTGGAGGTGTCAACTTCCGCTTACCCGCAGGACTTAAATCGGGAAATATGTCCTGATCGACTCTCCAATTAAAGGGTCAGTAATTCCCCTTTTCCCTCACCGGCTCTAAGGCGTCAGCGTGGGGAGACGGGAATTAGTTAAGCCGATATGTCAAAGTGGACTCACCTAGGTTTGTTCACTGTCTTCTTATCATGAGGCCAATCCGTTTCCATCCACCTATCAATCCCGAGTGAATAACCACACAAAGCCCAGGAATATAGTATGAACACCTCACTTACATTGGCAGCTCCACTTTCATAAGTTGTTTGCATTTGTTATTGACCCAGTTATTTAATAATCCTTGTAAGGATCATACGGATTTGTTTCATATCAAGCTGGAGTATTTGACTTTATTAATACAGATGGAAACACTGGTTAGATGTCATTCGAATGCACTTACCTCTTTCTTGACGTCCATTGCTGTCGTGTCCGTCTCGAAGAAAAATATTTTTTATTTTTTATTTTTTTTTATTTAACCTTTATTTAACCAGGATAGTCCCGTTGAGATTAAGAACCTCTTTTTCAAGGGAGTCCTGGCCAAGAGGCAGCAAAACAGTTTTCATTACAGTTACAAATAAAAGTTTCACTTACAATCACATAAAAATTATATAAAACAGTTACAAATCAATGAGGCCGTCTCAAGTGCTCTTAATCTGGATCTAAAATCGTTCAATGAAACAAGTTCCGTTAGTTTCCAGTCCTTTTGCAACATGTTCCATGCAGAAGGGGCAGAGAAGACAAAAGCCTTTTTCCCCAGCTCAGTGCGGGCAAATGGAACAGAGAGCAACAAAAGATCATTGGAACGCAAAGCATAAGAATCAACACTTTTCAATGTGATTAAATTACAAATATAAGAGGGCAGCAGTCCAAGCATAGCCTTGTAAATAAAAATGTACCAGTGAGTCAACCTCCTGGTGGACAAAGGAGGCCATCCCACTCGAGAGTACAGTTCACAGTGATGGGTCAAGGCTCTACAATTTGTAACAAACCTCAAAGCAGCATGATATACAGAGTCAATCTTACTCAGACACTGAGCTGAAGCATTCATATACAACACATCCCCATAATCTAAAACAGATAAAAAGGTTGCAGTGACAAGACGCTTTTTGACCTCAAAAGAAAAACAATATTTATTCCGAAATAAGAAACCCAATTTTAGTTTGAGTTTCTTCACGAGGTTCTCAACATGGGGTTTAAAAGTCAAAGTGTCGTCAAGCAAAATACCAAGATACTTATATGTATGAACCACCTCTATTTCATTTCCCTCCAGAGTGGACACTTTGGGGGGAAATTGTGGGCTTTTCCTGGAATTTGAAAACAACATCAGTTTAGTTTTGTCCGCATTAAGGACTAGTTTTAGTTGCAGAAGTGTGTGCTGCACAACATTAAAAGCTTTCTGCAACGAAGCAACAGCAGCAGCTGAGCATGAGCCAAAGGAGTAAATTATTGTGTCATCAGCATAAAAATGCATATTGGCGTCCAACACGCTTTGTCCCAGATCATTAATGTACATAATGAACAGGAGGGGTCCGAGCACAGAGCCCTGCGGCACCCCTTTGTGAACACTCAAGAATTCAGAACATAAACCATCATGTTTAATACATTGGGTCCTGTCACTCAAATAATTTGTGAACCACGAGACTACATCATCTGACAGACCAAGACTGATGAGCCTTTGCTTTAAAACTGTGTGGTCCACAGTGTCAAATGCCTTTGACAGATCAATAAAAAGTGCAGCACAGTATTGCTTTTTATCAAGAGCAACAAGTATATCATTAACCACTTTTGTAGCAGCAGTCATTGTGCTGTGCTTTTTCCGAAAGCCTGATTGCAAATTTGAGAGCAGTTTATTTGAGTAGAGAAACTTGATCACACACAAGAGATTAAAAAATTTTAGATAAGACACACAAGTTTGATATTGGTCTGTAGTTTGTTAAAACAGCTGGGTCACCTCCTTTTAAGAGAGGAACCACAAAAGCTGACTTCCATACTGCAGGGATTACTTTGTTTTCAATTGCTCGATTAAAAAGTACTGTAAGAGGCATTGCAATAAAATCAGCAGCCATTTTCAAAAAGTAAGGCTCTATCAAATCTGGTCCTGGAGGTTTTCGGTGATTCAGAATTTTGAGAGCCTTATGAACTTGCTGTACAGTAAAAGGTACAAATCTAAAATGTTCTCCAGAAAACATTTGAGAATTTGTGCAGTGAGGCAAAGAGGCAGCTCCTGTGGAGTCAAACAAAGAACCAGATGACACAAAATGCTTATTAAAGCAGTTTAAGATCTCAGTTCTGTCATAAACTGGAATTGAATCCTTCAAAACAAAAGTAGGAAGAACTTGAGGGCCTTTGTTCACAGAAAAACCCTTGATCACTTTCCAAAATTTTTGTGGATTATTGAGGCTCTCAGAGGTAACAGCTAAGTAGTATTCAGACTTAGCCTTTTTAATAAAAGAAGTACATTTATTTCTCAGTTGTTTAAAAATAGACCAATCACGAACAGAATTACTTTTCCTGGCTTTGGTCCATGCCACATTACGCTGATGAATGACATCAGACAACTCTGGAGAGAACCAGGGGTTTTCTCGCCCCTTTACTCTAAATTTCCTTATGGGGGCATGTTTATTTACAATTTTTTCAAAATTTTCTTTAAAAAATGTCCAAGCTAACTCGACATCTGGCAACAGATTTATATGTTCCCAATTAACAAAGGACAAATCATGATGATAGGCTTGTTCATTAAAATTCTTTAAGTTCCGCTTAAAAATAATACGTGGTTTAGATTTGGGGATTTTTGTATCCCTGCACGCTGCAACAACACAATGATCACTCAGGTCATTACAAAAAACACCCACAGATGAAAATTTATGTGGAGCGTTTGTAAGAATTAAATCAATCAAGGTAGACTTCTCAGGACTTTTAATGTTTGGCCGAGTTGGATGATTGATCAACTGGCTTATATTAACAGAGTCACAGAAAGATTTAAATTCTTCAGAAGAAGTGTTTAACCAATCCCAATTCATGTCCCCTGCCATTAAAAGCTCATTGTAGTTTAATTTAGATAAAAGATATTTTAAAGATGATAATGTCTCCTTGGTGGCAGATGGAGGTCTATAACAACCAACAACAGTTATAGAAAGGGATTTGGCTATTACCAAATTCAAGGCCAGAAACTCCATCTGCTTAGGAATTGACTTAGACAAGACAACGAAAACATCAAATCTTGATTTAACATAGATGGCTACACCACCACCTTTTTTAGGCCTGTCAGTACGATAGACATTGTAGTCATTTATGTTGATGTCATCATCTGTGATGCGTCTTGTCAGCCACGTTTCAGAGATGATCGCAATGTCTGCATCTGTTGATCTAATCCAGATTTTGACTGTATCCATTTTAGGTAGTAAACTACGCACGTTAAGATGAACAATTTTAAGGCCAGACACTGAATTAAAATCAGAAGGAGTCTGGATACATTGCAGATCAGGTCCAGGGTTTGGTTGCACATTTCCAGATAGTAGTAAAAGTAGAACAATAATCAATCTTTGTTTCACATTACATTTTGACACAAAGTTTTTGTATGTTGAAGTAGAGCAATTCTTTTCACAAAGCGAAAGCGTGAGGTCATATAAAGCGAGACCATTTTGGAGTTTAAGTAATTCCTTGGGTACCTCAGTCCAGCAGTTTAAGACCCAGACCAAATGAATCTGAGGTTGCTCATAAGCAACATTAGAGTCAGTGCCACCATAATAATTGTCCCGAAAACACAACACATTGTGATGGGTACTCACCCAGGGAACATTGTTGAGTCTCATGTCCCAAGTTGCCAACAAACATATTAAAATAATAAAAAACGCCATTGTCCTTCACTGCAAAGAAAGATTGCAGGCTCAGGCTAGTTAGCTCAGCTCCAGGAGGGGCGTGGGCCTCCAAGCCCAGACTCCAGGGGGATGTTGCGGGCTCAAGCTGATCAGCTCAGCTCCAGGAGGGGCGTGGGCCTCCGGGCTCAGACTCCAGGGGGATGTTGCGGGCTCAAGCCAGCTAGCTCAGCTCAAGGAGGGGCGTGGGCCTCCGGGCCCAGTCTCCAGGGGGATGTTGCAGGCTCAGGCTAGTTAGCTCAGCTCAAGGAGGGGCATGGGCCTCCGAGCCCAGTCTCCAGGGGGATGTTGCAGGCTCAGGCTAGTTAGCCCAGCTCAAGGAGGGGCATGGGCCTCCGAGCCCAGTCTCCAGGGGGATGTTGCAGGCTCAAGCTAATTAGCTTAGCTCCAGGAGAGATGTGGGCCTCCAAACCCAGCCTCAAGAGGGATGTTGCAGGCCCAAGCTAGTTAGCTCAACTCCGGGAGGGACGTTGGCCTCCAAGCCAAGTCTCAAGAGGGATGTTGCAAGCTCAAGCTAGTTTGCTCAGCTCCAGGAGGAATGTGGGCCTCCAAACCCAGTCTCTAGGGGGATGTTAAAGGCTCAAGCGAGTTAGCTCGGCCCCAGGTGATGCAGCAGGCCCAAGCCTGTTAGCCAGACTCAGATAATAGCAGTATTTTTTAAACTTAAAATTAAAAAGTCCACAGTTCACTTAAAACATCCAAAGGGATTATCTATAAAAAAATAAATAATCAACTTCAACTTATTAAAACAAATTCAGATGCAATAAAATCCATTAAAACATCTCAAATCCAGAGAGACACTGAGCAGACAATACACATGCCGCCATCTTGGTTTTTGGTTTTAATGCTGACTTACAAAATGATCCAATTGAATAAAAATAAAATTAAATAAAAATAAATAAATAAATAAAATAATAAATTCACACTTGTTTTATAAATTATTTTATTTAGGTCTTATAAAACGACCTCAGACTTATAAAATGTCCGAAAGAAATAAAAGAAAAAGAAAAAGAAACAAATAAAATCATTAATTCACAAATAGTCTTTTAATAATTTTATTGACAATAATAATATAGCAAATATAATTCATGAAAATCACATTTAAAATAAAACATAGAATCAATAAAGATAAAATAAAATAGGAAACAGGAACCAAAATAATATTTAAACCTTTTATGAGAGCTTTCTAAGATTGATCATTTCTCAAGAGAACTCAAAACCCGATTCAAAATAAGGCGTTTTTGGTCAAAAATAATTTAAAGATATGGGAGTGGTTAAATGGCTCTCACCCTACACGCGATTAATCTTTCATATCTTCATCTTAACCACCTTATTAATAAACAATTTTTACTTTACCCAATCTTTGAAGAATGATTCACTCACGGCAAAGAGTCAAAGTCCTTTCATGAAGAAACCTAAGTCCCACGAAGCCGAGAATCAACCTTCAGCAACACACTCCATACAGATCACATCGCAGGGTGACGAAGAAGAGCCTCGATCATCGCAAGGGACGATCTTTTATAAACTTGGGTGCGTGCCACTGGTTTCATCATGGCGAGTGTGTCCTTCCGCGCTTACGTGGGGATTTCCAGTCTCTTCACATATCAATGCGCAAAACATGTTGGGACTTGTTCGCAGTAAGTCTCCACACAGTTACGTTACAAGCGCGTAAGTCGGGGCTTGATCTTTGCATCAACACACACAGGAAACTGTTGAACCAGGTTGCGCTCTGTGGCTTGCGTAGCTTAGCAACCAGTTCCTGTTTTTCAAACAGGAAATTCAATGTGGGGCTGAAAGCTTCTGTTCTACTTGTAATACATATGTCAATAGTCTTAGCTCTTATTCAACAATCATGATATTAAAAACAACACATCCTATATGTATTAATGATTTAAACATAACTAAGCAAGCATGAATAACATGTATATACATGACATGTTAATCCCAAATCCTCTCAAGGAGCTTAACAGGTTATTTCTAGTTCTGGTTATACATCGTGCATGTCATTGTTTGAGAGTTAGACAATGCATACAGGTAGTCTCTTCACTCAATGCAGTTACAGCAATGTTATCAGCGATTAAGACAGTATCGCTCGTAAAGTAAATAAAAGAAAAGACAGCAAACTTCATAGTTGGCATCAATGTGCTGTAATCATTGATCCATAACTCAGGTTAACAATTATCGAATATAGATTGTGTGTGTGTATTATTGCTTACTTCAGGATACCCTTTATTTACACTTAATCTGTATTTGGCCACTTCCGTTACCTTATATGGTCCGAGCTATGCTGAGTGCAGCTTGGTTGTACAGGTTTGGCGGCATCTGGTGGTTGCTTTAGGGAGCTACACACAGAGGCCATTTGGTTTGGTTTTTACTCATGTAGACACCAATTGGTCTTGAACTAAGAATTGAGTCTAGTCCATTAATTTGTTATCTCATTTTACATGATATGGCGTTTCATCTGACCCACTCAATCCCACTCAATTCAACAGAGGCCACGCCCATCGTGGACGCCTCCCTCACCACTTTGATCTTGGTTCACAACCCCCTTGCGTACGACCTTCGCATACCAAAAGCGACCCGTCTGGGCTTGTTCATCCGTTCCGACTTCCACAACTTCACTCTAAAGGTGCCTGTGGTTGGACACATCCCATCCGACTTGTTCTTGACTGAAGACACCAGTGGCCGAAGACTCACCAGGCCATCTCAGCTTGTTACGGTCAACCCTGCCGGTCCCACCAACGATGAAGACATCGTCCGGGTGGACCTGGGGACAGACCAACAACTGGTGATTTATGCCTTGAGCGCGTTGCCTCCAACGCCCTCTAGCATTCCCTCTGGAAACCCAGAGACACCTCAACCAACCACGACTCCAAATGGGGACCTTCAACCGTACCCAGAGTTCGAGGCGAACCTCCAAGTAGTTCTGCAACGCGCCGACGTGCTCCGGTCCGAACAGGACCGCGAAGGTTTGCGCACGGTGTTAATGAAATACACACCCTCTTTTGCCAAGGACTCCTTGAATTGCGGGTTGACGGCACTACATGTGGTCCGCATCCCGACTCAGCCCGGCGCTCCTCCAACTTTTGTGCGCCAGTACAATATTCCTTCTTACGAACCAGTACAGAAGACTATCGACGCCATGCTGGAAAAGGGTATCATTCGCCCCTGTAACAGCACCTATTCGGCCCCATTGTGGCCAGTCTTGAAGCCAAATGGCACAGGGAGGCCGACCATCGACTATCGCAAACTGAACCAACAGGTTCCTCTTTCGCGATGGCCCATGACACAACTTGAACAGGAACTTCCCAAGGTTCGAGATGCCAAATTCTTCACCACCATTGATATGGCTTCGGGGTTCTGGACAATTCCAGTGGATCCCAGGGATCAATACCAGTTGGCATTCACCTTTGGCAACAACCAGTACACTTTCAACCGGTGTCTATTCGGCTACGCCAAATCGCCAGCCAAAAATCTTCCTCAACAAGGCGTGCCCTGCCGCCGGCGCCAGGGGCAACCTCATTTATATCGATGACATTATGATGAGGAGCTCCTCTTTGGATGACCACTTGATGGAAATCGACCACGTTCTTGGACAGCTGTCTTCTGCAGGCGCCAAACTGTCCCTCCTGAAAGGTCAGTGGTGTCACTCAAAGGTCAACTACGTGGGGATCTTGGTCGGGCCGAACGGGATTGAACCACAATCCAGCCGTATTCAAGGCCTTTTTGACATCAAAGCCCCCACCGATGTGTCAAAACTGCACAGCTTCCTTGGCGTGTGTAACTATTCGCGCCAGTTCATTGAACACTTTGCTGACATAGCACGCCCTCTGACTAACCTGCTGAAGAAAGACATGCCCTTCGATTGGGGTGACGAACAAAACACCGCGATGAACACGCTAAAACAAAAGCTGGGCTCCGCCCCCTGTCTCGCGTACCCCGATAGCAACAAGGAATTTTTCTTGGAAGCAGGATTCTCCGAACATTGTTTGAGTGCGGGTCGATACCAAATGTACGACCAGGATAAACGCGTTGTGGCGTACGCCAGTAAAACGTTGAACGGCCCCGAGTTGAAATACTCGGACTGCGAAAAAGCCCTGCTTTCCACAGTATGGGCAATCAAACATTTCTCAAACTACATTGGATGCCAAAAAGTAACGATTGATACTAACCATCATCCGGTTACTTTTCTTAACAACCAACGCATTCGAGACGGCGTCGCAACAAACGCGCGCATTGCCGGCTGGCTTATGGCGTTACAAAGTTACAATGTTCGAGTCCGGTACTCGAAAAACACAAAGTTACCGCTGGGCACCGATCTAGCGATTTGCCAGAAATGTTTGGCAACTTCCCTGACCCCGCCGTCAGAGGTCGCTGTGGCATCGATGCCGGAATTCACGTGTCACCGCTATTTTGAGGAACATGTCTGCAAAGACATGGCTACAGCTTACGTGGATGGCTGCTATTACCACCACCAAACCCAGCTGCAGGCTGGGGTGGGCATCGCTTGGGTCAACGACACACCGTGCAAACCACTGCAATTCCAATTGGGCCCCCAACTCTTCTCAATATGCGGAAATCGCTGGCATCCTGATTACACTCAAATTGGAAATTGTACACGGTGTCAAGGTGCTGGTTATCTGCACTGACTCAAACTATGCCCGCCTCGCCTTCACCTGTCATCTACCGGCGTGGCGTCGAAATGGCTTCCTTACGTCAGCGAAGAAACCCGTTAAACACCGCAACCTCATTGTGACATGCGACCATTTGGTTTCCTCCAATGATATGCATGTCTATTGGAAAAAGGTCCGGGACACTTAAAAGTCCCAGGACCTGACAAACATTTTAATGACCTAACGGACACGTTACCCAAACAAGGGGCCCTCAACGGGACTCCTTGGACATTTGATACAGCTTGGCTAGGAGGTCCACGTTCTCACGCGTCGCCGCGCTGCGGCCGCCGCTGAACCTCGCGACGCCCCACACGAACCCCTGCAGGGCCCGTGGCGTGCGTACCGCCCATCCGAACCTCCGACTTAGTCGCCCAACAAGCCGGCGACCCCGCGCTTCTCAAAATAATTCAGCACCTTTCTGATCCTGTCGCCAACCCCGTGTTGCCTGACGCGTTGAGTGACGACAGCGACTTCCAAGGCTTGTTCTCCGTGCTGCAAAGGCTGCGTCTCGTTAAGGGCCTTCTGGTTTATGACTCTGGGTCTCCGCTTGCCCTGCGGTTGGTGGTTCCACGGAGCCAAAGGGGGGTCTTGCCATCATACGCCCACGACGCGCCTTATGCAGGCCACCGCGGATTCAAGGCCACTGTCACCGCACTACAACAGGTGGCATACTGGCCGCGCATGCATAATGACGTGGCAACCTACATCAAAGGATGCCTGGTTTGCTGCCAGTTTCAGCCAGCAAACCCGAGTCACCGAGCACCACTCCAACAGAAAGGAGTCACCTTCCTGTGGTCTGATCTCCAAATTGATTGGGTGGGACCACTGGTCAGATCCCTGAGAGGGAACAAATATTTTCTTACAGTAGTTTGCGCGTTCACCAAGTGGGTAGAATGCCTGCCTGCTCCAAACGACACCGCACACACCACTGCATGCCTGCTGATGAACCACGTGTTCTCCCGTTTTGGGTTGCCCTCACGGGTTAACTCGGCCAGGGTAACCCACTTCACATCCGAGGTAATGCAACAGATTTGGAAAATGCTCGAAGTCAAGGCCCAGTTGCACATTAGCCATCACCCGCAGTCGTCAGGACAGGTGGAGCGGACTAATCGCACCGTGGTAAATTTGCTAAAAAAGTTTGTGGTTTCCAACCATCGGGACTGGGACACCCGACTCCCACTGATCCTCATGGCGATTCGACCCCTCACGAAATCACTGGGGTGTCCCCCTTTGAAATGATGACCGGACGGCGAATGACGCTCCCACTGCACCTGATGTACCAGCCAGGAAAAACAAACCTAGCCACGGCATACACGGCCTCCCAGTACGTGGAGGACTTGCAAGCCCACCTCCGGGCTACGTTTGCATTTGCTCAACAACGGCTTAAGCAAAGTGCAGAAGGTCAGAAAACCTACTACGATAGGAAAGCCTCACGAACCGAGTTCGAAATAGGTGATCGAGTATGGTACTACTTGTTCGCGCAACCAAATCCTAATACTCCGCGTGCCCAGAGGGGCATCGCCCGGAAATTTCTTCTCCAGTGGGCAGGACCATACGAAATCGTCGACAAACTGTCAAACCTAATTTATGCCTCCACGTTTGCTCTCGCGTTGATGATCGCCATAGGTCACATAATCAACGCGAGCCATTAATTTTAAGTGCCGCGTGGCTCGTGGCTGGCTGCGGTGCACACGTCGCCAATCCTTGAACCCCGTAGATGGCGGGGCGTAGCTCGCTTCTGATTGGTCCGTTCGATGGCGTTTTTTCTTTTTTTTCTCTCTCTCTCTCCCCGCCCCCCGCCCAGATAGTTTTGGTGAAGGCAACTGGCGGCGCAAATCGACTTCCTGCTCGGAGACCACGGCTGTGCATGTGGATATGTGCCTTGGACGAGAGGCGGAAAACAACAATAACTTAAAAAAAAAAAAACAAAAAAAAAACTGTGTTCGCTAAGCGCATGGCTGTTGTGTTTTGGCGAGTTTACGGCCGACACCGGTGCAAATTGGCAATAATTAATTGCCACGGTGATGAACTTACTCTCCCCCCGGCTTTGTTTCGTGTTTCTGAATTAAATTGAAATTTCTGAATCCGTCATAAAATGCCGAGGAATCGCCACTCTGTGGAGTTCCAACCATAGCGACAGCGGGACTTGGTGTGAAACTCCAGCAGACACAGATGTGTATTGCGCACAAGTCGGAAGGCAAATGCACGAGCGGAGCTCCGACGTGACGCCTCCACGTGAGCCTCTCGCAGAAGCATACTGAGGCCTTCAGCCGTCACCTATCAAATTCGGATGAATAAAGGACGTCAGGGGGACCAACTGAGGTGCTGAGGTGCAACTGAGGTCCACCGAAACCAGATCAAAAGTCACTGCGGTTTTGAACGTCTGTGAACGCGATCGAGTGAATTTCAGGACCAGCATACGCGCGAAACTGACAAAGGGGGGTCACCAGCTGACGCCGATTTAGCGACCCAACCGGCACCCTCGACTGATGCGCCAAACTCCATTCACTGACCCAGCTGACTACGATGTTTAAAAGTATCAGACGTGCAAAAGGGGGGTCAACACCCCGCTGCACCTACCGAACCCCAAAGTGACACCACACCGAGCGACGCTAATCCGCTTGTCTTTGTTGGTTGCTAGAGGATGGTGTGATATGATGACGACCCTGATATTGTGCATGACCGCCGTGGTGAGTCGGCCAGAGACGGTTGAACCCGGACTTGCAGCGGAAATTGCCTTGATTCAATAACCAGGATTGCTTACGAATGATTGCGAGAAGTTAGCATATTGTGTTTTTCTACTTATTTACAGACGCTTGGTGCAACACTTAAGGATACGGTCCTAGCTGTAACACCGATAGCATTATGCAGAACGTCAAAAAGACGACCCAATTATCGCTACAGTGTCCTGTCCATAGATACATAATAGATATGTGTATATGTAGCGTCCTCGTCATTTGCCCCTCGGGCCATGAGGTGTTTAGATAGTTTTACGTAAATGTATTAACTAACGGCCGACAAATTTGTGCAAAAATTCAAGCAATTGGTGATTGGTGAAGGCTATGTTGCACAGTAAGTTTTTAATTGCGACGAGACTGGTTTTTTTTTTTTGGAAAAAGATGCCTCGTCGTACCTGAAGGTTTCCATCAAGTTTGGGAATTTATTGAAAAGAACCACCCAAAAAAAGTGTTCACCATTCAGGCAATCACTCGCTATGATGATGTTTGTCTTGGACATTTTCGAAGGATTGTTCAAAAAAACAAGGGCTCCAGGTGGAGGAGTGAAACCGTCACTTGCCTTCGGTGCCGGATGGCGTGGGTTTACTTCTCTGCCTGGGAGATCATGTGCGGCTTACATGATGTAAGCGTGAGTGAGTGATTAAAAAATAGTAATAATAATAATAAATAAATAAAAATAAGATGGTAAAAAAACAAACATCCTTGGATCAGTTCTTTACAAAACACCAGGCAAAAACACTTCTGAGAGAGAACATGAACCAAAGAAGGCAAAAAATAAAGAGGACAACAGTTAGAGACATAAATGACCATTTTTATTCTTTAGCTTCTGACTTATTTCTTCTCATTTCTTTTGCCAACTTTCTGTTACTTGTAATCACAGGAATGCTACAAGCTTCCTTAGGTTCGTTGGGTCCTGACTTAAGCAGGGGACACACATTGTTTATAGTGTATACGTAGTCTGGATCCAAAGCATATCACACTGAGCTGTAGTTGAGATTCTCCATGGACAAAGATGGAGGTCGGCAAGTAGGTAGCTGTTTGCTGAGGCTTGGTGGAGTCAGACGATTGGTAGATAGCTGATTGTGGAGTTTTGGGGGGGAGCATGGGCAAACTCCCGTGATTAGTAGATAGCTGTTTGGAGAGTCTTTTAGTTAGCTGTTTAGAGAGATTGACCCGATTGCTCATCTTATTGGTGAGATCCGGTAGGGAGTCAATCGTCGGGTCGTTCGGGGGCGGTGCACAGCACTGCCTGGCAGTGAATCCGGTAGTGGCGGTGTCTGGCAGGCGTCGCTCGGGGGTGATGAACAGTGCAGGGGTGCATCTGGTAGTGAAAGGCATCATCTTCAAAATGAGTGAATATTTGCAAAAAATTAAAAATAAAATAATGTAGTGTATTCAGTTGAATATAGGTTGAATAGGATTTTCAAATCATTGCATTTTGTTTTTATTGACCTTTTGTACAAGGTCTCAATTTCATATCAATAATCATCCCTACTTGCGTAAAAAAAATAAATAAATAATGGCTCAACTCCAGCTCTGTACTCTGTAACACTGGAATCCCAACTTGGTCCCAGTTCCCCAACCAACCACCAATGTTACCACACTAATTTGTAGTTCCAAGTCGGGTTGGGCGGTATTAAGATTTTGCACCGTATCACCGTCTCCTCATTACACCGGGGTATACGGTAATATCGTCACATTTTTCCTCTTTAGTTTTCTGGGGTTACATTTTGTTATTATTTGGGTGATCCAAACATATATATATATGCAATGGCATTCATTCCCCCCGTTTTCTAAGCTTTACTTTACCACAAAAACAACACAAAACCCCCAAAATATATATTAGTGACAGTCACTATTATTGTTAAAGGCTGAGCCGTGTGGCCCGGGACACAGGACGCGTGCAAGCAACCCGTCGCGGCAACGAACTACAGTGAGGAGACAAAAAAAGAAGAAAAAAAAAACAGCAGGTCGTTTGAGTTATATTATACGTTGTGCTTTTATTTTCTGATCTGTCGCTGAGTCTGACTCGCTATTTTTATTTTTTACAATGCACAGTTCAAAGAGTTTGTGCGCGCTGCTTTAGGCCTACCCAAGTTTTATGGAAAAATGTTTGGAAGCTGGCTTGCTGTTTTTTATGAAGAATTAAGAAAAAAAGAGGAGATTCTAGGCACCTGTGTGCAGCGATGGAAGCTCAATTAAATTAACAAGTCCGTCCATTGGCAAAAATTCCTCCCGCGAGCATCCGACTCATCCGCGACCACGCGCCCTCGGCCTCTCGTTCGAAGGCGCCTCCGTCCGTGCGGGCTCGCTCGCCCTCTATCTCTGGTAATGATGCTTCCACAGATTCACCTACGGAAACCTTGTTGCGACTTTTACTTCCTCTAGTATAGTCAAGTTTGATCGTTTTCTTGGCGGCGCCGCCCCGGCGGGACCCCCGAGGCGCGCACTGCCACGCACTGGCGCGCATTCTTCCCGCATCGTCCCGACGAGTTCACGAACAGTTTGCGCAAAGTTCACGACCCGGTCGTGAAATTTTTCCGTGACCAAAATTTTGAAAATGTCAAAGATTTACGTTTATGCACACTTCACTTCCACTTTACGACTTGTTCGCGCATTGGCACGACTCCAATTCGTGCCACAAAATCGTGCATGTGTCAGCCCTGCATAGCCACATGGGTCGCCCAGGATGAGGTGCGAACCCACGCCAACCGGCACCGAAAGCAAGTGACGGTTCCACTCACCTGGAGCCCCCGGCAGCGGTTTCTGCTCCAGCTCGCTCCTCCACAGTGAAGTCCGCCATGCAGGGCCCCGTGCATCGGTAACGCGCAATTACAGTCTTCATGCACAGTCTGCTTATTGCCTCGTGGACATCTACCGGCTCGTTTTTTTGTTTTTTTTTATCTGGCCTGAAGCCAAAATACTGCCAAATTGCAGAAGCGGCGCCTTTTTTTTTTTTTTTTTTTTTTTTTTTTTTTTTGTGACCAATGTAGTTGCGTCGGGAGCTGCTAGCCATCTTGTCTTTAGTTGTTCCGGTTCATAGGATGTCACATGACTGTCACATGATTAATTATTGCTATTAGTTTTTTAAAATAGTTATAAGTAAATAGTTATATTAAGTTGAAAACAAGTACACATTTATATTTTCTCAAAAAAAATATATTTATATCATAATTTTTATTTTTATTTTTTTTTATTTATTTTTTTTTTAAATGGCGGTATTTAAAGTGAAACCGTTTCTATTTTTAGACACCGGGGGATACCTTATTACCGTATTACCGCCCAACCCTAGTTCCAAGCCTACAGGTTATTCATTCTCATGTCTGTGTCCAGGTGCGATAGTTATGGAGAAGCCCAATGTGAGGTGGAGTGATGTGGCTGGGCTAGAGGGAGCCAAGGAAGCTCTAAAAGAGGCTGTCATCCTTCCAATCAAATTCCCTCACCTCTTTACAGGTATGTATAGTAATGACTATAGGTGACAGATATTCCTTGTCGTTACCAGATGACGAGGAGTGGGGTTGTAAGGTGGCTACATGTTGAATCCACTTTTCTTTTTTTCTTTTTTTTAAAAAAAAAAAAAAAAAGCAAATTGACTTGAAGTGCATGTGAGACAGTAGCATGTCTTTTGTCACATTGCTGCC
>NC_135413.1:1020134-1170134 GCF_051991245.1 Festucalex cinctus
GTTTCATCCGACTGAGTTAAGACTTGACCTGGACAATGTCAAGACCTGAGCCAACGACAGCGGGGAAAATCTTGACTTTTCGAAATACTATATGATGAGGGCGTGGCATCAAAATTTGTGTTTCGCAATGAAAAAGGATATGCTTGATAACTCCCCGGTACATGCTCCAAAAAATCCCAAACTTGACATGTATGTTTATCGTCAAGGCCTGAAGTTATCTCTATGACAACATTCAGTTATATATGCAGCGCCACCTAGCCCTTGAGGCATAAAAAAAAAATACCCCACATACGGTATTTTGTACAAAAAATGTCAACTCATTCTAAGTGTGATAACTCAGTCATTTATTAATATTCTTTTAGTTTCCACCACTCAAAATGTTCACTGGCATCAGACTTATCCAAACATATATATATTTTTATTTATTTTTGATAGCCTCTGTGGACATTAAAAGCAATATCGTGAATGAAGGATATGCTTAATAACTCCACGATACATGCTCCAAAAAAAATCCCACAATTGACATGTATGCTTATAATCAAGGCCTGAAGGTATCTCTATGACAACATTCAGTTATAAATACAGCGCCATCTAGCCCTTGAGGCATATTATATAAATAAAATAAAAAAACACATACGGTATTTTGTACAAAAAATGTAAACTCATTCTAAGTGTGATAACTAAGTCATTTATGAATATTCTTTTAGTTTCCACCACTCAAATTGTTCACTGGCTTCACACCGATCCAAACGTATGTACGTTTCCATTTTGTTTTATTCATTTTTGATTGCCCCTTTGGACAATAAAAGTAACATTGTGCAATGAGTACAACGAGCGATGATGTCTATATACACTTTTACAAAAAATACCAATCAGGGCAACTCATTGCCTAAAAATAAAAAAGGACGCTGATTTTTGCAGGTCTTAACAATCACCAAAACCCGTTGAGCTTGACACAGACTGGCAACAAAAAAATTCTACATGTAAACGTTTATTATGCCATTTTCAAATAAATTTTGCTTCCAATATGCCAGTACCCCAACGTGCCAGTACCCTAACGTGCAAGTACTCCAACGTGCAAGGACCCCAACGTGGCCCGGGCTGCGAGGGCCCTTTATAGCTGCTCGCAGCTCTAGTTATTATTATTATTATTATTATTATTCTTCTTTATTCTCCGCAAACGATCGCGATTTTGGGTACCTAAACATTCACGAAAACTCACCGAACTTTGCACACTCCTCAGGCCCGGCGAAAAATTTGATATTATTAAGTCGTCATAACAATGCGACTCGATAGCGCCCCCTAGCGTAGAAAAATTAAAACCAAGCCCGGCACGTTTGAGCAAGAGCAACAAAAATTGGCAGGCACATGTAGCACCCCGAGACGCACAAAAAAGTCTATTGGGACCATGTAGCTAAAATGTACAGGAAGTGAGCTATGAATTTTTTTATGTCCAATTTTGGCCTATTTTGGCACATTCACTTTGGTCATGCTTTTTCCCCCTTTGCAAACATTTTTCATCCAATTGACTTCAAACTTGGCATTTATCATCTCAAGACCTGAGAGAACAACTGGGCAAAACATCTTGCCTTTTTGAAATACTATATGACGGGGGCGGGGCATCAAATATTGCCTTTAAAATTTCATTTGTCCAGAAAGAGCAAATGCTTAATAACTCCCATGTTCAAGCTCCAAAAAATCTCAAACTTCTCAGGCAACGTAATAGTCACGGCCTGAAAACATCTATATGATAAAATTCAGTTATACATATAGCGCCACCTAGTGGTTACAATAAATGTCATACTTTACGTTTTTAGCTACTGTGCTGAGCTTGTCGAAGGGATCCATTTGAAAATTGGTCAGAAAAGCCTTAAGATGTTGATCATGCCCCACACCGAATATTGTAACTTTTCGCCAAAGGGCGTGGCCGCTACGGTGACGCAAATTCTGAAGATTTTTCGTGAAAATAAAAGCTGCATTAACTTGACCGAGATGATCCTATCTTCTCAAAATTTCACACATTTGATGAGAGTCCAGCCCTAAAGACATCTACTGACTTATATTTCATCTAACTGATAGCGCCACCTAGTGGCAATTTTTTTTCTTACGAATTTTCTTCTACGTTTTTCTCCAAACACGTTAACTGGACCTACCTCATATTTGCTCAGATGAGGGTTTCGGCCTTCATGATGTCACAACACGAAGTTTGTGAGTTTTCGCGAATTGCTGTGGGCGTGGCTAAGCGCTGTTCACCAAGAAAACAACGCCAGTTTTGAGGGTCTAAACATGCACAGAAACTCATGAAACTTGGCACACACATCTGGCCTGGTAAAATGAGCAATATTTTATCGTTGATTGTGCTATTTTTACAAAAATGACTCAATAGCGCCCCCTAGAAGTTTTTAACGAAGCAGCCCCGGTTGTACGTTTAAGCAAGAATGACGAATATTTTTAGGTGTATGAGGGAGCCCAAGACCTACAAAAAAGTCTCTTGGACCCATATGCTAAAATGAACAGGAAGTTAGCTACGAATTTTTGAATGTCCTATTTTTGACTATTTTTGCACATTCACAGGGGGCAGACTTTTGCCCACTTCTCCTACACGTTTCATCTGACTGAGTTAAGACTTGACCTGGACCATGTCAAGACCTGAGCCAACGACAGGGGGAAAAATCTTGACCTTTCGAAATACTATATGATGAAGGCGGGGCATCAAAATTTGTGTTTCGCACTGAAAAAGGATATGCTTAATAACTCCCCGGTACATGCTCCAAAAAATCCCAAACTTGACATGTATGTTTATCGTCAAGGCCTGAAGGTATCTCTATGACAACATTCAGTTATAAATACAGCGCCACCTAGCCCTTGAGGCTTATATGAAAAAAAAATAAAAATACCCCACATACGGTATTTTGTACATAAAATGTACACTCATTCTAAGTGTGATAACTAAGTCATTTATGAATATTCTTTTAGTTTCCACCACTCAAATTGTTCACTGGCTTGACACCGATCCAAACGTATGTACGTTTCCATTTTGTTTTATTCATTTTTGATTGCCCCTTTGGACAATAAAAGTAACATTGTGCAATGAGTACAACGAGCGATGATGTGTATATACACTTTTACAAAAAAATACCAATCAGGGCAACTCATTGCCTAAAAATAAAAAAGGACGCTGATTTTTGCAGGTCTTAACAATCACCAAAACCCGTTGAGCTTGACACACACACTGGCAAAAAAATATTCTACATGTAAACGTTTATTATGCCATTTTCAAAGAAATTTTGCTTCCAATATGCCAGTACCCCAATGTGCCAGTACCCCAACATGCAAGTACCACAACGTGCAAGGACCCCAACGTGGCCCGGGCTGCGAGGGCCCTTTATAGCTGCTCGCAGCTCTAGTTATTATTATTATTCTTTTTCTCCGTAAACGATCACGATTTTGGGTACCTAAACATTTACGAAAACTCACCAAACTTTGCACACTCCTCAGGCCCGGCGAAAAATTTGATATTATGAAGTCGTCATAACAACGCGACTCTATAGCGCCCCCTAGCATATAAAAATACAAACCAAGCCCGGCATGTTTGAGCTAGAGCAACGAAAATTGGCAGGCACGTGTAGCACCCCGAGACACACAAAAAAGTCTATTGGGACCATGTAGCTAAAATGTACAGGAAGTGAGCTATGAATTTTTTAATGTCCAATTTTGGCCTATTTTGGCACATTCACTGTGGTCATGCTTTTTCCCCCTTTGCAAACATTTTTCATCCAATTGACTTCAAACTTGGCATTTATCATCTCAAGACCTGAGAGAACAACTGGGGAAAAAATCTTGCCTTTTCGAAATACTATATGACGGGGGCGGGGCATCAAATATTGCCTTTAAAATTTCATTTGTCCAGAAAGAGCAAATGCTTAATAACTCCCATGTTCAAGCTCCAAAAAATCTCAAACTTATCAGGCAACTTAATAGTCACGGCCTGAAAACATCTATATGATAAAATTCAGTTATCCATGTAGCGCCACCTAGTGGTAACAATAATTGTCATACTTTACGTTTTTAGCTACTGTGCTGAGCTCGTTGAAGGGATCCAGTTGAAAATTGGTCAGAAAAGCCTTAAGATGTTGATCATGCCCCACACCGAATATTGTAACTTTTCGCCAAAGGGCGTGGCCGCTACGGTGCCGCAAAGTCTGAAGATTTCTCGTGACAACAAAAGCTGCATTAACTTGACCGAGATGATGCTATCTTCTCAAAATTGTACACAATTGATGAGAGTCCAGCCCTAAAGACATCTACAAACTTATATTTCATCTTACTGATAGCGCCACCTACTGGCAATTTTTTTTCTTACGATTTTTCTTCAATGTTTTTCTCCAACCATGTTAACTGGACCTACCTCATATTTGCTCAGATGAGGGTGTCGGCCTTCATGCTGTCACAACACGAAGTTTGTGAGTTTTCGCGAGTCGCTGTGGGCGTGGCCAAGCGCTGTTCGCCAAGAAAACAACGCCAATTTTGAGGGCCTAAACTGGCACAGAAACACACGAAACTTGGCACACACAGCTGGCCTGGCAAAATGAGCAATTTTTTATCGGCGATTGTGCTATTTTTACAAAAATGACTCAATAGCGCCCCCTAGAAATCTTTAACGAAACAGCCCCAGTTGTACGTTTAAGCAAGAACGACGAATATTTTTAGGTGTATGAGGGAGCCCAAGACCTACAAAAAAGTCTCTTGTACCCATATGCTAAAATGAACAGGAAGTGAGCTACGAATTTTTGAATGTCCCATTTTTGACGATTTTTGCACATTCACAGGGGGCAGACTTTTGCCCACTTCTCCTACACGTTTCATCCGACTGAGTTAAGACTTGGCCTGGACCATGTCAAGACCTGAGCCAACGACAGGGGGAAAATTTTTGACTTTTCAAAATACTATATGATGAGGGCGGGGCATCAAAATTTGTGTTTCGCAATGAAAAAGGATATGCTTGATAACTCCCCGGTACATGCTCCAAAAAATCCCAAACTTGACATGTATGTTTATCGTCAAGGCCTGAAGTTATCTCTATGACAACATTCAGTTATATATGCAGCGCCACCTAGCCCTTGAGGCATAAAAAAAAAATACCCCACATACGGTATTTTGTACAAAAAATGTAAACTCATTCTAAGTGTGATAACTAAGTCATTTATGAATATTCTTTTAGTTTCCACCACTCAAAATGTTCACTGGCATCAGACTTATCCAAACATATATATATTTTTATTTATTTTTGATAGCCTTTATGGACATTAAAAGCAATATCGTGAATGAAGGATATGCTTAATAACTCCACGGTACATGCTCCAAAAAAAATCCCACACTTGACATGTATGCTTATAATCAAGGCCTGAAGGTATCTCTATGACAACATTCAGTTATAAATACAGCGCCACCTAGCCCTTGAGGCATTTATATATATATATATATAAAAAAAAACTCACATACGGTGTTTTGTACAAAAAATGTACACTCATTCTAAGTGTGATAACTAAGTCATTTATGAATATTCTTTTAGTTTCCACCACTCAAATTGTTCACTGGCTTCACACCGATCCAAACGTATGTACGTTTCCATTTTGTTTTATTCATTTTTGATTGCCCCTTTGGACAATAAAAGTAACATTGTGCAATGAGTACAACGAGCGATGATGTGTATATACACTTTTACAAAAAATACCAATCAGGGCAACTCATTGCCTAAAAATAAAAAAGGACGCTGATTTTTGCAGGTCTTAACAACCACCAAAACCCGTTGAGCTTGACACACACTGGCAAAAAAAAATATTGTACATGTAAACGTTTATTATGCCATTTTCAAAGAAATTTTGCTTCCAATATGCCAGTACCCCAACGTGCAAGGACCCCAACGTGGCCCGGGCTGCGAGGGCCCTTTATAGCTGCTCGCAGCTCTAGTTAGGGCCCGAGCAGCGACCGCTGCGAGGTCCCTATTGTTTTTGTAAAAATTCTTCTTCTTCTTCTTCTTCTTCTTCTTCTTCTTTATTCTCCGCAAACGATCGCGATTTTGGGTACCTAAACATTCACGAAAACTCACCGAACTTTGCACACTCCTCAGGCCCGGCAAAAAATTTGATATTATTAAGTCGTCATAACAATGCGACTCGATAGCGCCCCCTAGCGTAGAAAAATAAAAACCAAGCCCGGCACGTTTGAGCTAGAGCAACAAAAATTGGCAGGCACGTGTAGCACCCCGAGACGCACAAAAAAGTCTATTGGGACCATGTAGCTAAAATGTACAGGAAGTGAGCTATGAATTTTTTAATGTCCAATTTTGGCCTATTTTGGCACATTCACTGTGGTCATGCTTTTTCCCCCTTTGCAAACATTTTTCATCCAATTGACTTCAAACTTGGCATTTATCATCTCAAGACCTGAGAGAACAACTGGGCAAAACATCTTGCCTTTTTGAAATACTATATGACGGGGGCAGGGCATCAAATATTGCCTTTAAAATTTCATTTGTCCAGAAAGAGCAAATGCTTAATAACTCCCATGTTCAAGCTCCAAAAAATCTCAAACTTCTCAGGCAATGTAATAGTCACGGCCTGAAAACATCTATATAATAAAATTCAGTTATACATATAGCGCCACCTAGTGGTAACAATAAATGTCATACTTTACGTTTTTAGCTACTGCGCTGAGCTCGTTGAAGGGATCCAGTTGAAAATTGGTCAGAAAAGCCTTAAGATGTTGATCATGCCCCACACCGAATATTGTAACTTTTCGCCAAAGGGCGTGGCCGCTACGGTGCCGCAAAGTCTAAAGATTTTTCGTGACAATAAAAGCTGCATGAACTTGACCGAGATGATCCTATCTTCTCAAAATTTCACACATTTGATGAGAGTCCAGCCCTAAAGACATCTATGAACTTATATTTCATCTTACTGATAGCGCCAACTAGTGGCAATTTTTTTTCTTACGAATTTTCTTCTACGTTTTTTCTCCAAACACGTGAACTGGACCTACCTCATATTTGCTCAGATGAGGGATTCGGCTTTCATGATGTCACAACACGAAGTTTGTGAGTTTTCGCGAATCGCTGTGGGCGTGGCTAAGCACTGTTCGCCAAGAAAACAACGCCAGTTTTGAGGGTCTAAACATGCGCAGAAACTCATGAAACTTGGCACACATATCTGGCCTGGCAAAATGAGCAATATTTTATCATGTATTGTCCTATTTTTACAAAAATGACTCAATAGCGCCCCCTAGAAATTTTTAACGAAGTAGCCCCGATTGTACGTTTAAGCAAGATCTACGAAAATTTTTAGGTGTATGAGGGAGCCAAAGACCTACAAAAAAGTCTCTTGGACCCATATGCTAAAATGAACAGGAAGTGAGCTACGAATTTTTGAATGTCCCATTTTTGACGATTTTTGCACATTCACAGGGGGCAGACTTTTGCCCACTTCTCCTACACGTTTCATCTGACTGAGTTAAGACTTGACCTGGACCATGTCAAGACCTGAGCCAACGACAGGGGGAAAAATCTTGACTTTTCGAAATACTATATGATGAAGGCGGGGCATCAAATTTTGTGTTTCGCACTGAAAAAGGATATGCTTCATAACTCCCCGGTACATGCTCCAAAAAATCCCAAACTTGACATGTATGTTTATCGTCAAGGCCTGAAGCTATCTCAATGACAACATTCAGTTATATGTGCACCTAGCCCTTGAGGCATAAAAAAAAAATACCCCACATACGGTATTTTGTACAAAAAATGTAAACTCATTCTAAGTGTGATAACTAAGTCATTTATGAATATTCTTTTAGTTTCCACCACTCAAAATGTTCACTGGCATCAGACTTATCCAAACATATATATATTTTTATTTATTTTTGATAGCCTCTGTGGACATTAAAAGCAATATCGTGAATGAAGGATATGCTTAATAACTCCACGGTACATGCTCCAAAAAAATCCCACACTTTACATGTATGCTTATAATCAAGGCCTGAAGGTATCTCGATGACAACATTCAGTTATAAATACAGCGCCACCTAGCCCTTGAGGCTTATATAAAAAAAAAAAACACATACGGTATTTTGTACAAAAAATGTAAACTCATTCTAAGTGTTATAACTAAGTCATTTATGAATATTCTTTTAGTTTCCACCACTCAAATTGTTCACTGGCTTCACACCGATCCAAACGTATGTACGTTTCCATTTTGTTTTATTCATTTTTGATTGCCCCTTTGGACAATAAAAGTAACATTGTGCAATGAGTACAACGAGCGATGATGTATATATACACTTTTACAAAAAATACCAATCAGGGCAACTCATTGCCTAAAAATAAATAAGGACGCTGATTTTTGCAGGTCTTAACAATCACCAAAACCCGTTGAGCTTGACAGACACTGGCAAAAAAAATATTCTACATGTAAACGTTTATTATGCCATTTTCAAAGAAATTTTGCTTCCAATATGCCTGTACCCCAACGTGCCAGTACCCTAACGTGCAAGTACCCCAACGTGCAAGGACCCCAACGTGGCCCGGGCTGCGAGGGCCCTTTATAGCTGCTCGCAGCTCTAGTTATTATTATTATTCTTCTTCTTTATTCTCCGCAAACAATCGCGATTTTGGGTACCTAAACATTCACGAAAACTCACCGAACTTTGCACGCTCCTCAGGCCTGGCGAAAAATTTGATATTATGAAGTCGTCATAACAATGCGACTCTATAGCGCCCCCTAGCATAGAAAAATAAAAACCAAGCCCGGCACGTTTGAGCTAGAGCAACGAAAATTGGCAGGCACGTGTAGCACCCCGAGACGCACAAAAAAGTCTATTGGGACCATGTAGCTAAAATGTACAGGAAGTGAGCTATGAATTTTTTAATGTCCAATTTTGGCCTATTTTGGCACATTCACTGTGGTCATGCTTTTTCCCCCTATGCAAAAATTTTTCATCCCATTGACTTCACACTTGGCATTTATCATCTCAAGACCTAAGAGAACAACTAGGCAAAAAATCTTGCCTTTTCGAAATACTATATGACGGGGGCGGGGCATCAAATCTTGCCTTTAAAATTTCATTTGTCCAGAAAGAGCAAATGCTGAATAACTCCCATGTACAAGCTCCAAAAAATCTCAAACTTCTCAGGCAACGTAATAGTCACGGCCTGAAAACATCTATATGACAAAATTCAGTTATACATATAGCGCCACCTAGTGGTTACAATAAATGTCATACTTTACGTTTTTAGCTACTGTGCTGAGCTCGTTGAAGGGATCCAGTTGAAAATTGGTCAGAAAAGCCTTAAGATATTGATGATGCCCCACACCGAATATTGTAACTTTTCGCCAAAGGGCGTGGCCGCTACGGTGACGCAAAGTCTGAAGATTTTTCGTGACAATAAAAGCTGCATTAACTTGACCGAGATGATCCTATCTTCTCAAAATTTCACACATTTGATGAGAGTCCAGCTCTAAAGACATCTACTAACTTACATTTCATCTAACTGATAGCGCCACCTAGTGGCAATTTTTTTTCTTACGAATTTTCTTCTACGTTTTTCTCCAAACACGTTAACTGGACCTACCTCATATTTGCTCAGATGAGGGTTTCGGCCTTCATGATGTCACAACACGAAGTTTGTGAGTTTTCGTGAATTGCTGTGGGCGTGGCTAAGCGCTGTTCGCCAAGAAAACAATGCCAGTTTTGAGGGTCTAAACATGCACAGAAACTCCTGAAACTTGGCACACACATCTGGCCTGGTAAAATGAGCAATATTTTATTGTTGATTGTGCTATTTTTACAAAAATGAATCAATAGCGCCCCCTAGAAATTTTTAACGAAGCAGCCCCGGTTGTATGTTTAAGCAAGAACGACAAATATTTTTAGGTGCATGAGGGAGCCCAAGACCTACAAAAAAGTCTCTTGTACCCATATGCTAAAATGAACAGGAAGTGAGCTATGAATTTTTGAATGTCCCATTTTTTTACGATTTTTGCACATTCACAGGGGGCAGACTTTTGCCCACTTCTCCTACACGTTTCATCCGACTGAGTTAAGACTTGGCCTGGACCATGTCAAGACCTGAGCCAACGACAGGGGGAAAAATGTTGACTTTTCGAAATACTATATGATGAGGGCGGGGCATCAAATTTTGTGTTTCGCAATGAAAAAGGATATGCTTGATAACTCCCCGGTACATGCTCCAAAAAATCCCAAACTTGACATGTATGTTTATCGTCAAGGCCTGAAGTTATCTCTGTGACAACATTCAGTTATATATGCAGCGCCACCTAGCCCTTGAGGAATAAAAAAAAAATACCCCACATACGGTATTTTGTACAAAAAATGTACACTCATTCTAAGTGTGATAACTCAGTCATTTATGAATATTCTTTTAGTTTCCACCACTCAAATTGTTCACTGGCTTCACACCGATCCAAACGTATGTACATTTCCATTTTGTTTTATTCATTTTTGATTGCCCCTTTGGACAATAAAAGTAACATTGTGCAATGAGTACAACGAGCGATGATGTGTATATACACTTTTACAAAAAATACCAATCAGGGCAACTCATTGCCTAAAAATAAAAAATAAGACGCTGATTTTTGCAGATCTTAACAATCACCAAAACCCATTGAGCTTGACACACTCATCACACCTGGCAAAAAAAAAAAAAAAAAAAATCCACGTTTATCATGCCATTTTCAAAGAAATTCTGCTTCCAATGTGCCAGTACCCCAATGTGCAAGTTCCCCAACGTGCAAGTACCCCAACGTGGCCCGGGCTGCGAGGGCCCTTTATAGCTGCTCGCAGCTCTAGTTAGGGCCCGAGCAGCGACCGCTGCGAGGTCCCTATTGTTTTTCGTTCGAATTATTATTATTATTAGGGCCCGAGCAGCGACCGCTGCGAGGTCCCTCTTGTTTTTGTAAGAATTATTATTATTCTTCTTCTTCTTCTTCTCCGTAAACGATCGCATTTTTGAGGGCCTAAACATTTACGAAAACTCACCAAACTTTGCAGTCTCTTCGGGCCCGGCGAAAAATTTGATATTATGTAGTTGTCATAACAACGCGACTCTATAGCGCCACCTAGCGTAGAAAAATAAAAACCAATCCCGGTCCGTTTGAGCTAGAGCTACGAAAAATGGCAGGCACGTGTAGCACTACGAGACGCACAAAAAAGTCAGTGGAAGCCATTTCCTAAAATGTACAGGAAGTGAGCTATGAATTTTTTAATGTCCAATTTTGGCCTATTTTGGCACATTCACTGTGGTCATGCTTTTTCCCCCTATGCAAACATTTTTCATCCCATTGACTTTAAACTTGGCATTTATCATCTCAAGACTTAAGAGAAAAACTAGGCAAAAAATCTTGCGTTTTCGAAATACTATATGACGGGGGCGGGGCATCAAATATTGCCTTTAAAATTTCATTTGTCCAGAAAGAGCAAATGCTGAATAACTCCCATGTACAAGCTCCAAAAAATCTCAAACTTCTCAGGCAACGTAATAGTCACGGCCTGAAAACACCTATATGAAAAAATTCAGTTATACATATAGCGCCACCTAGTGGTTACAATAAATGTCATACTTTACGTTTTTAGCTACTGTGCTGAGCTCGTTGAAGGGATCCAGTTGAAAATTGGTCAGAAAAGCCTTAAGATGTTGATGATGCCCCACACCGAATATTGTAACTTTTCGCCAAAGGGCGTGGCCGCTACGGTGACGCAAAGTCTGAAGATTTTTCGTGACAATAAAAGCTGCATGAACTTGACCGAGATGATCCTATCTTCTCAAAATTTCACACATTTGATGAGAGTCCAGCCCTAAAGACATCTACGAACTTATATTTCATCTAACTGATAGCGCCACCTAGTGGCAATTTTTTTTCTTACGAATTTTCTTGTACATTTTTCTCCAAACACGTTAACTGGACCAACCTCATATTTGCTCAGATGGGGGTTTCGGCCTTCATGATGTCACAACACGAAGTTTGTGAGTTTTCGCGAATCGCTGTGGGCGTGGCTAAGCACTGTTCACCAAGAAAACAACGCTAGTTTTGATGGTCTAAACATGCGCAGAAACTCATGAAACTTGGCACACACATCTGGCCTGGCAAAATGAGCAATATTTTATCATGTATTGTCCTATTTTTACAAAAATGACTCAATAGCGCCCCCTAGAAATTTTTAACGAAGCAGCCCCGATTGTACGTTTAAGCAAGATCTACGAAAATTTTTAGGTGTATGAGGGAGTCCATGACCTACAAAAAAGTCTCTTGGACCCATGTGCTAAAATGAACAGGAAGTGAGCTATGAATTTTTGAATGTCCCATTTTTGACGATTTTTGCACATTTTCAGGGGGCATACTTTTGCCCACTTCTCCTACACATTTCATCCGACTGACTTTAGACTTGACCTGGACCATGTCAAGACCTGAGCCAACTACAGGCAGAAAAATCTTGACTTTTGGAAATACTATATGATGAGGGCGGGGCATCAAATTTTGTGTTTCGCACTGAAAAAGGATATGCTTAATAACTCCCCGGTACATGCTCCAAAAAATCCCAAACTTGACATGTATGTTTATAGTCAAAGCCTGAAGGTATCTCTATGACAAAATTCAGTTATATATGCAGCGCCACCTAGCCCTTCAGGCGTGAAAAAAAAATACCCCACATACGGTATTTTGTACAAAAAATGTCAACTCATTCTAAGTGTGATAACTCCCATGTTCAAGCTCCAAAAAATCTCAAACTTCTCAGGCAACGTAATAGTCACGGCCTGAAAGCATCTATATGATAAAATTCAGTTATACATATAGCGCCACCTAGTGGTAACAATAAATGTCATACTTTACGTTTTTAGCTACTGTGCCGAGCTCGTTGAAGGGATCCAGTTGAAAATTGGTCAGAAAAGCCTTAAGATGTTGATCATGCCCCACACCGAATATTGTAACTTTTCGCCAAAGGGCGTGGCCGCTACGGTGACGCAAAGTCCGAAAATTTTTCGTGACAATAAAAGCTGCATGAACTTGACCGAGATGATCCTATCTTCTCAAAATTTCACACATTTGATGAGAGTCCAGCCCTAAAGACATCTACGAACTTATATTTCATCTTACTGATAGCGCCACCTAGTGGCAATTTTTTTTCTTACGAATTTTCTTGTACATTTTTCTCCAAACACGTTAACTGGACCAACCTCATATTTGCTCAGATGAGGGTTTCGGCCTTCATGATGTCACAACACGAAGTTTGTGAGTTTTCGCGAATCGCTGTGGGCGTGGCTAAGCACTGTTCGCCAAGAAAACAACGCTAGTTTTGAGGGTCTAAACATGCGCAGAAACTCATGAAACTTGGCACACACATCTGGCCTGGTAAAATGAACAATATTTTATTGTTGATTGTACTATTTTTACAAAAATGACTCAATAGCGCCCCCTAGAAATTTTTAACGAAGCAGCCCCGATTCTACGTTTAAGCAAGATCTACGAAAATTTTTACGTGTATGACGGAGCCAAAGACCTACAAAAAAGTCTCTTGGACCCATATGCTAAAATGAACAGGAAGTGAGGTACGAATTTTTGAATGTCCCATTTTTGACGATTTTTGCACATTTTCAGGGGGCATACTTTTGCCCACTTCTCCTACATGTTTTATCCGACTGACTTATGACTTGACCTGGACCATGCCAAGACCTGAGCCAACAACAGACGGAAAAATCTTGACTTTTGGAAATACTATATGATGAGCGCGGGGCATCAAAATTTGTGTTTCGCACTGAAAAAGGATATGCTTAATAACTCCCCGATACATGCTCCAAAAAATCCCAAACTTGACATGTATGTTTATCGTCAAGGCCTGAAGGTATCTCTATGACAACATTCAGTTATATATGCAGCGCCACCTCGCCCTTGAGGCAAAACAAAAAAATACCCCACATACGGTATTTTGTACAAAAAATGTAAACTCATTCTAAGTGTGATAACTAAGTCATTTATGAATATTCTTTTACTTTCCACCACTCAAAATGTTCACTGGCATTAGACTTATCCAAACATGTACTTTTTTATTTATTTTTGATAGCCTCTAATGGACATTAAAAGCAATATCGTGAATGAAGGATATGCTTAATAACTCCACGGTACATGCTCCAAAAAAATCCCACACTTGACATGTATGTTTAGAGTCAAGGCTTGAAGGTATCCCTATGACAACATTCCATTATATATACAGCGCCACCTAGCCCTAGAGGCATAAAAAAAAATACACCAACTTAACGGTATTTTTACAAAAAAAAAAAAAATCCACATGTCAAGGTTTATCATGCCATTTTCAAAGAAATTCTGCTTCCAATGTGCCTTACCTAAACTTGCCAGTACCCCAACGTGCCAGTACCCCAACGTGCAAGTACCCCAACGTGCAAGTACCCCAACGTGGCCCGGGCTGCGAGGGCCCTTTATAGCTGCTCGCAGCTCTAGTTATTATTATTCTTCTTCTCCGTAAACGATCGCATTTTTGAGTACCTAAACATTCACGAAAACTCACCAAACTTTGCACACTCCTCAGGCCCGGCGAAAAATTTTATATTATGAAGTCATCATAACAACCCGACTCTATAGCGCCCCCTAGCGTAGAAAAATAAAAACCAAGCCTGGCACGTTTGAGCTAGAGCAACGAAAATTGGCAGGCACGTGTAGCACCCCGAGACGCACAAAAAAGTCTATTGGGACCATGTAGCTAAAATGTACAGGAAATGAGCTATGAATTTTTTTATGTCCAATTTTGGCCTATTTTGGCACATTCACTGTGGTCATGCTTTTTCCCCCTCTGCAAACATTTTTCATCCAATTCACATCAAACTTGGCATTTATCATCTCAAGACCTGAGAGAACAACTGGGCAAAAAGTCTTGCCTTTTCGAAATACTATATGATGGGGGCGGGGCATCAAATATTGTCTTTAAAATTTCATTTGTCCAGAAAGAGCAAATGCTTAATAACTCCCATGTTTAGGCTCCAAAAAATCTCAAACTTCTCAGGCAACATAATAGTCACGGACTGAAAACATCTATATGATAAAATTCAGTTATACATATAGCGCCACCTAGTGGTGACAATAAATGTCATACTTTACGTGTTTATCTACTGCGCTGAGCTCGTTGAAGGGATCCAGTTGAAAGTTGGTCAGAAAAGCCTTAAGATGTTGATCATGCCCCACACCAAATATTGTAACTTTTCGCCAAAGGGCGTGGCCGCTACGGTGACGCAAAGTCTGAAGATTTTTCGTGACAATAAAAGCTGCATGAACTTGACCGAGATGATCCTATCTTCTCAAAATTTCACACATTTGATGAGAGTCCAACCCTAAAGACATCTACGAACTTATATTTCATCTTACTGATAGCGCCACCTAGTGGCAATTTTTTTTCTTACGAATTTTCTTGTACATTTTTCTCCAAACACGTTAACTGGACCAACCTCATATTTGCTCAGATGAGGGTTTCGGCCTTCATGATGTCACAACACGAAGTTTGTGAGTTTTCGCGAATTGCTGTGGGCGTGGCTAAGCACTGTTCGCCAAGAAAACAACGCCAGTTTTGAGGGTCTAAACATGCGCAGAAACTCATGAAACTTGGCACACACATCTGGCCTGGCAAAATGAGCAATATTTTATCATGTATTGTCCTATTTTTACAAAAATGACTCAATAGCGCCCCCTAGAAATTTTTAACGAAGTAGCCCCGATTGTACGTTTAAGCAAGATCTCAAAATTCTGTTATATATATAGCGCCACCTAGTGGTGACAATAAATGTCATACTTTACGTTTTTAGCTACTGTGCCAAGCTCTTTGAAGGGATTCAGTTGAAAACTGGTCAGACAAGCCTTTAGATGTTGATCATGCCCCACACGGAATATTGTAACTTTTCGCCAAAGGGCGTGGCCGCTACGGTGCCGCAAAGTCTGGTAATTTTTCGTGACAATAAAAGCTGCTTTAACTTGACCCAGATGATCCTATCTTCTCAAAAATTTCACACATTTGATGAGAGTCCAGCCCTTAAGACATCTACAAACTTATATTTCATCTTACTGATAGCGCCACCTACTGGCAATTTTTTTTCTTACGATTTTTCTTCAATGTTTTTCTCCAACCACATTAACGGCACTTACCTCATATTTGCTCAGATGAGGGTTTCGGTCTTCATGATATCACAACACGAAGTTTGTGAGTTTTCGCGAATCGCTATGGGCGTGGCTAAGCGCTGTTTGCCAAGAAAACAACACCAATTTTGAGGGCCTAAACCGGCACAGAAACGCATGAAACTTGGCACACACATCTGGCCTGGCAAAATGAGCTATATTTTATCCTGGATTGTGCTATTTTTAGAAAAATGACTCAATAGTGCCCCCTAGAAAATTTTAATGAAGCAGCCCCGGTTGTACGTTTAAGCAAGATCGATGAAAATGTTTAGGTGTATGAGGGAGCCAAAGACCTACAAAAAAGTCTCTTGGACCCATATGCTAAAATGAACAGGAAGTGAGCTACGAATTTTTGAATGTCCCATTTTTGACGATTTTTGCACATTTTCAGGGGGCATACTTTTGCCCACTTCTCCTACACGTTTTATCCGACTGACTTATGACTTGACCTGGACCATGCCAAGACCTGAGCCAACAACAGACGGAAAAATCTTGACTTTTGGAAATACTATATGATGAGGGCGGGGCATCAAAATGTGTGTTTCGCACTGAAAAAGGATATGCTTAATAACTCCCCGATACATGCTCCAAAATATCCCAAACTTGACATGTATGTTTATCGTCAAGGCCTGAAGGTATCTCTATGACAACATTCAGTTATATATGCAACGCCACCTAGCCCTTGAGGCATGAAAAAAAAATACCCCACTTACGGTATTTTGTACAAAAAATGTAAACTCATTCTCAGTGTGATAACTAAGTCATTTAGGAATATTCTTTTACTTTCCACCACTCAAAATATTCACTGGCATCAGACCTAACCAAACATACATATTTTTGTTATTTAGTTTTATGTATTTTTGATAGCCTCTATGGACATTAAAAGCAATATCGTGAATGAAGGCTATGCTTAATAACTCCCAGGTACATGCTCCAAAAAATCCCATATTGAAATGTATATTTATAGTCAAGGCCTGAAGGTATCTCTATGACAAAATTCAGTTATAAATACAGCGCCACCTAGTCCTTGAGGCATAAAAAAAAAAATGGCTCACTTACGGTATTTTTGCAAAAATTGTAAATTCATTGTAAGTGTGATAACTAAGTCATTTATGAATATTCTTTTACTTTCCACCACTCAATATGTTCACTGGCATCAGACCGATCCAAATGTATGTACGTTTCCATTTTGTGTTAGTCATTTTTGATTGCCCCTTTGGACAATAAAAGTAACATTGTGCAATGAGTACAACGAGCGATGATGTCTATATACACTTTTACAAAAAATACCAATCAGGGCAACTCATTGCCTAAAAATAAATAAGGACGCTGATTTTTGCAGGTCTTAACAATCACCAAAACCCGTTGAGCTTGACACACACTGGCAAAAAAAATATTCTACATGTAAACGTTTATTATGCCATTTTCAAAGAAATTTTGCTTCCAATATGCCAGTATCCCAACGTGCCAGTACCCTAACGTGCAAGTACCCCAACGTGCAAGGACCCCAACGTGGCCCGGGCTGCGAGGGCCCTTTATAGCTGCTCGCAGCTCTAGTTATTAGGGCCCGAGCAGCGACCGCTGCGAGGTCCCTATTGTTTTTGTAAAAATTATTATTATTATTAGGGCCCGAGCAGCGACCGCTGCGAGGTCCCTATTGTTTTTGTAAAAATTATTATTAGGGCCCGAGCAGCTACCGCTGCGAGGTCCCTATTGTTTTTCGATCGGATTATTATTAGGGCCCGAGCAGCGACCGCTGCGAGGTCCCTATTGTTTTTGTAAAAATTATTATTATTATTATTATTATTATTATTATTATTCTTCTTCTTCTTTATTCTCCGCAAACAATCGCGATTTTGGGTACCTAAATATTCACGAAAACTCACCAAACTTTGCACACTCCTCAGGTCCGGCGAAAAATTTGATATTATGAAGTCGTTATAACAACGCGACTCTATAGCGCCCCCTAGCGTAGAAAAATAAAAACCAAGCCCGACACGTTTGAGCTAGAGCAACGAAAATTGGCAGGCACGTGTAGCACCCCGAGACGCACAAAAAAGTCTATTGGGACCATGTAGCTAAAATGTACAGGAAGTGAGCTATGAATTTTTTAATGTCCAATTTTGGCCTATTTTGGCACGATCACTGTGGTCATGCTTTTTCCCCCTTTGCAAACATTTTTCATCCAATTGACTTCAAACTTGGCATTTATCATCTCAAGACCTAAGAGAACAGCTGGGCAAAACATCTTGCCTTTTAGAAATACTATACGACGGGGGCGGAGCATCAAATATTGCCTTTAAAATTTCATTTGTCCAGAAAGAGCAAATGCTTAATAACTCCCATGTTCAAGCTCCAAAAAATCTCAAACTTCTCAGGCAACGTAATAGTCACAGCCTGAAAACATCTATATGACAAAATTCAGTTATACATATAGCGCCACCTAGTGGTTACAATAAATGTCATACTTTACGTTTTTAGCTACTGTGCTGAGCTTGTTGAAGGGATCCATTTGAAAATTGGTCAGAAAAGCCTTAAGATGTTGATCATGCCCCACACCGAATATTGTAACTTTTCGTCAAAGGGCGTGGCCGCTACGGTGACGCAAAATCTGAAGATTTTTCGTGAAAATAAAAGCTGCATTAACTTGACCGAGATGATCCTATCTTCTCAAAATTTCACACATTTGATGAGAGTCCAGCTCTAAAGACATCTACTAACTTACATTTCATCTAACTGATAGCGCCACCTAGTGGCAATTTTTTTTCTTACGAATTTTCTTCTACGTTTTTCTCCAAACACGTTAACTGGACCTACCTCATATTTGCTCAGAGGAGGGTTTCGGCCTTCATGATGTCACAACACGAAGTTTGTGAGTTTTCGCGAATTGCTGTAGGCGTGGCTAAGCGCTGTTCGCCAAGAAAACAACGCCAGTTTTGAGGGTCTAAACATGCACAGAAACTCCTGAAACTTGGCACACACATCTGGCCTGGTAAAATGAGCAATATTTTATTGTTGATTGTGCTATTTTTACAAAAATGACTCAATAGCGCCCCCTTGAAATTTTTAACGAAGCAGCCCCGGTTGTACGTTTAAGCAAGAACGCCGAATATTTTTAAGTGTATGAGGGAGCCCAAGACCTACAAAAAAGTCTTTTGTACCCATATGCTAAAATGAACAGGAAGTGAGCTACGAATTTTTGAATGTCCCATTTTTGACGATTTTTGCACATTCACAGGGGGCAGACTTTTGCCCACTTCTCCTACACGTTTCATCCGACTGAGTTAAGACTTGGCCTGGACCATGTCAAGACCTGAGCCAATGACAGGGGGAAAAATTTTGACTTTTCGAAATACTATATGATGAGGGCGGGGCATCAAAATTTGTGTTTCACAATGAAAAAGGATATGCTTGATAACTCCCCGGTACATGCTCCAAAAAATCCCAAACTTGACATGTATGTTTATCGTCAAGGCCTGAAGTTATCTCTATGACAACATTCAATTATATATGCAGCGCCACCTAGCCCTTGAGGCATGAAAAAAAAATACCCCACATACGGTATTTTGTACAAAAAATGTACACTCATTCTAAGTGTGATAACTAAGTCATTTATGAATATTTTTTTAGTTTCCACCACTCAAAATGTTCACTGGCATCAGACTTATCCAAACATATATATATTTTTATTTATTTTTGATAGCCTCTATGGACATTAAAAGCAATATCGTGAATGAAGGATATGCTTAATAACTCCACGGTACATGCTCCAAAAAAAAATCCCACACTTGACATGTATGCTTATAATCAAGGCCTGAAGGTATCTCTATGACAACATTCAGTTATAAATACAGCGCCACCTAGCCCTTGAGGCTTATATAAAAAAAATAAAAATACCCCACATACGGTATTTTGTACAAAAAATGTACACTCATTCTAAGTGTGATAACTAAGTCATTTATGAATATTCTTTTAGTTTCCACCACTCAAATTGTTCACTGGCTTCACACCGATCCAAACGTATGTACGTTTCCATTTTGTTTTATTCATTTTTGATTGCCCCTTTGGACAATAAAAGTAACATTGTGCAATGAGTACAACGAGCGATGATGTATATATACACTTTTACAAAAAATACCAATCAGGGCAACTCATTGCCTAAAAATAAAAAAGGACGCTGATTTTTGCAGGTCTTAACAATCACCAAAACCCGTTGAGCTTGACACACACACTGGCAAAAAAATATTCTACATGTAAACGTTTATTATGCCATTTTCAAAGAAATTTTGCTTCCAATATGCCAGTACCCCAACGTGCCAGTACCCCAACGTGCAAGTACCCCAACGTGCAAGGACCCCAACGTGGCCCGGGCTGCGAGGGCCCTTTATAGCTGCTCGCAGCTCTAGTTAGGGCCCGAGCAGCGACCGCTGCGAGGTCCCTATTGTTCCTGAAGGAATTCTTATTATTATTATTCTTCTTCTTCTTTGTTATTATTCTTTTCCGCAAACAACCACATTTTTGAGGCACTAAACATGAACGAAAACTCACCAAACTTTACACGCAGATCGGGTCTGGCGAAAAATTTGATATTTTAAAGTCGCCATACATGATAACAGAAAAATGGCTCTGTAGCGCCACCTACATAGGTTTAACGGATCCCTGTCCCGCTACGATTGTCCTATGGCTACGAAAATTGTGTGGCACCTGTAGCACATCCAGATGAACAAAAACCTCTTTGATATGTGTACCCTAAAATAGACAGGAAGTGAGGTATGAGTATTTGAATGTCCAATTTTGGCCCGTTTTTGCACATTTACAGGGGTCATACTTTTGCCCGCTTCTCCTACACGGTTAACCCGATTGACTTCAAACTTGGGCTGTACCATCTCAACACCTGGGACAACATCATGGTAAAAAATCTAAAGTTTTTGACATACTATATGACGGTGGCGGGGCATCAAATTTACAGTTTCAAAATTCTTACTTAACGAAGCATTGCCGGTGGTACGTTTAATCTAGAGCTACGAAAATTGGTACACATATGTAACAGACTATGATCTACAAAAAAGCCTGTTGGTGCCATATGCTAAACCTAACAGGAAGTCCGCCAGAGGCGAGGCATCAAATTTTGTGTTTCAAAATTCTAACTTAATGAAGCATTCCCGGCTGTACATTTCACCTAGAGTTACCAATATTTGAAGACATATGTAACAGCCCTCAAGGTACAAAAAACTCTTTTTGAACCATATGCTAAACCGAACAGGAAGTCCGCCATTTTGATTTACTTTGGAACGTGTTGCCATTTTTTGGGCCATTTCATAGGGGTCTTATTTTAACGAACTCCTCCTACAGAGTTTATCCGATCATCTTCAAACTTGGTGTGATTCATCTTAAGATGTTGAAGATGAAAAGTTATTGAAAGCTTTTTATTTTGTCGCACGCTGTTGCCGTGGCATGCACAGTTTGCAAAGGAAAAAATTACTTCTTAATGAAGCATTCCCAGTTGTACGAAGCAGCTAGAGCTACGAAAATTTGGAGACAAATGTAACAGCCCACGATGTACAAAAAAGTCTCTTGGTGCCATGTGCTAAACCCAACAGGAAGTCCCGTAGGGGCCGGGCATCACATTTTGAGCTAAAAAACTCCTCTTTAACGAAGCATTCCCGGTTGTACGTTTCACCTAGCGCTATGATAATTTAGAGGCATACATAAGAGCCCACGATGTACAAAAAAGTCTCTTGGAACCATGTGCTAAACCAAACAGGAAGTCCGCCATTTTGATTTATGATGGGATTTGTAGACTTTTTTTGTGGCCTTTTTTAGGGGTCATATTTTAACTCCTCCTACAAAATTCATCCGACCGTGTTCAAACTTGGTGTGTTTCATCTTAAGATGTTTAAGATGCAAATTTATCGAAAGTTTTTTATTTTGTCGCACGCTGCTGCTATAGCGATGCATTGGTTGCCAAGTAAAGTGCTGCTTTGTTTTTTTTTATCTATACATGTGTGAAAACTCGTGAAACTTTGCACACACATCAGACTTGTCATTAACATGAATTTTTAGAGATTTCTTGTGCAATTTGCAATAAATCGCACCCTCTATACATTTTTTATGGAGCATTTCCGATTGGATGATTCAAGCGCAAAATAACTAAAGATGACTTGACTTGACCTAGATTTGTGAAAACTCAGAGGCATACCTATTATATTATTATTATTTTTTGTACCTTACAAGATTATCTCTTGTGCCACATTAAACCCCTTTGCAGGCCTGAGCCAAACCACGGTCCATACATTTGATACCACTGCTTTATTTCAATGGTCAAGTACTTCATAACCACACCTACTTATGCTTGTCCTTGCATATATAGTAGACAACAAAGAGCTCTTTCAACAAAAGACATTTCCATCTACAAAGTCATACAAGGTAAGCACTCTATAAATTCTGCAATCACTACACTTCTATTCCTAAATTATCACTTCAAATACCAACAATGGTTAATACAGCTACAAATTTCTTGTATGTTTATGAAGTATGATACTGTATTTATTTCTACTCCTTTGCTTTTCTACAGAACATGAACAAATCAACAAGCAAATTCTCTTTTGATAAAGACCCTCTAATCATCTCCATACGCAAAGATTGCCAACTTTTTTCCGTAAGTATACAATACATAAACTAAACAGGACAACTTTCTCAATCATATACAGTATGCCATACATATATGTATTAAGTTCTCATTTATTAACAGGTTTGTTAAAGGCACCTTTAGTGTGTTTTTCTGTTTGTATTGTTTCTCCACGAGCACGTCTAGCCATTGATATCATGTAGAACACATATGCTAACCTTTTAGAGACAATTGAAGCTTACTTGCACAGTAGCCACTATCTTAACCACTTAATTCACATGTCTACTTGACAACTTATTACATGTAGTGAAATGGTACTTTGTGCGTCTTATGCTTTTTTCTGAACACTGCTTTTCAACTCTTTCCTTAAAACCAATACATGCGGCACTGTTATACTGTATAAATATATATGTCCGTGTGTATATATAACCATTTATGTACCTGTCGTATCCTTACTTTTATTCATCATTTCATCACACAATCCTAAAACATTGCTTTTTGACCCAGAGGATTCAACTATACCATTTTTGCGTGTCTTATTACTTACTAGCTATATTATTTATTTACGGGCAAAAACTATGAATATAAGATCACCGTCAAATATTACGTCTGTAATATCCATATACAGTGCATTACATAATATGCATTTGTATTAAGACACTACCATGCTAAAAATATGCACACGACTGTTCTGTAAACTACACCTAAGACAACCAAACTTCACAGATCTAACATGATTCTTCATTCTTTTTTGTTCTACAGATGTATCAAATGCTGCCACACAGACAGAAGAAGCCACTGAGGACATGCACGAAGACGATGATCACAATATAACAGGACAGGTTAACCCCCCTGAAGTTTTAGCCCGTAGATCAAAGCGTCCTAGGACTAATTCATCCATGGAGGTTACATTATCCTAAGACAGACTATGTGCTAACCCAAACTCTTTGACCCCAAGGGATTCATCTGTCCCAGAAAACTTTTACACTAAAGAGTTTATCTGTCCTAGGGCGCTGTTAACCCCAGGTTAAAGTGTTATTTAATCTGTCCTGTTACAACAGCTATACATAAACAGCTGCATTCCTCTCCTGTTCCATCTCTCGCACTTCTTTCATCTTTTTTCTCCTCTACTTATACCTATGCTTGCTCATGTGCTTTTTTCCCCTTTAGATGATGTCATTGGTTAGCCTGCTTCAAAGCTACATTTTTTCTTGAATAACTGTCACACATTTACTGTTTGCTGGACCCTACAAAACTGTCACAATACTTCACTATGTCATGAATACATATGTGTTGCACAGCGACACCACATTAAGAGTCATCAAAAAGCTTTTTATTTGATCACACACCATCTCTGTGCCATGCAATGTTTTCAAATAAACAGATGCTGGTTTTGAATATCAAACGAGCGACTTTTCATGAAACTTTGCACACACATCAGAAAGTCCACACTTTAGAATTTATTTTGGGAATTGTGCATCATTTTTGGCCTTTTACTGCACCTTTTTACACACAAGGCACGGCAAATGCATTTCTATTTTCCATGGTCCTTGTCTATTTAACAGTACCCCAACGTGCAAGTCCCCCGACTTGCATATACCCCAACGTGGCCCGGGTTGCGAGGGCCCTTTATAGCTGCTCGCAGCTCTAGTTATTATTATTATTATTATTATTATTCTTTTTCTCCGTAAACGATCACGATTTTGGGTACCTAAACATTTACGAAAACTCACCAAACTTTGCACACTCCTCAGGCCCGGCGAAAAATTTGATATTATGAAGTCGTTATAACAACGCGACTCTATAGCGCCCCCTAGCATATAAAAATACAAACCAAGCCCGGCATGTTTGAGCTAGAGCAACGAAAATTGGCAGGCACGTGTAGCACCCCGAGACACACAAAAAAGTCTATTGGGACCATGTAGCTAAAATGTACAGGAAGTGAGCTATGAATTTTTTAATGTCCAATTTTGGCCTATTTTGGCACATTCACTGTGGTCATGCTTTTTCCCCCTTTGCAAACATTTTTCATCCAATTGACTTCAAACTTGGCATTTATCATCTCAAGACCTGAGAGAACAACTGGGGAAAAAATCTTGCCTTTTCGAAATACTATATGACGGGGGCGGGGCATCAAATATTGCCTTTAAAATTTCATTTGTCCAGAAAGAGCAAATGCTTAATAACTCCCATGTTCAAGCTCCAAAAAATCTCAAACTTATCAGGCAACTTAATAGTCACGGCCTGAAAACATCTATATGATAAAATTCAGTTATCCATGTAGCGCCACCTAGTGGTAACAATAATTGTCATACTTTACGTTTTTAGCTACTGTGCTGAGCTCGTTGAAGGGATCCAGTTGAAAATTGGTCAGAAAAGCCTTAAGATGTTGATCATGCCCCACACCGAATATTGTAACTTTTCGCCAAAGGGCGTGGCCGCTACGGTGCCGCAAAGTCTGAAGATTTCTCGTGACAACAAAAGCTGCATTAACTTGACCGAGATGATGCTATCTTCTCAAAATTGTACACAATTGATGAGAGTCCAGCCCTAAAGACATCTACAAACTTATATTTCATCTTACTGATAGCGCCACCTACTGGCAATTTTTTTTCTTACGATTTTTCTTCAATGTTTTTCTCCAACCATGTTAACTGGACCTACCTCATATTTGCTCAGATGAGGGTGTCGGCCTTCATGCTGTCACAACACGAAGTTTGTGAGTTTTCGCGAGTCGCTGTGGGCGTGGCCAAGCGCTGTTCGCCAAGAAAACAACGCCAATTTTGAGGGCCTAAACTGGCACAGAAACACACGAAACTTGGCACACACAGCTGGCCTGGCAAAATGAGCAATTTTTTATCGGCGATTGTGCTATTTTTACAAAAATGACTCAATAGCGCCCCCTAGAAATCTTTAACGAAACAGCCCCAGTTGTACGTTTAAGCAAGAACGACGAATATTTTTAGGTGTATGAGGGAGCCCAAGACCTACAAAAAAGTCTCTTGTACCCATATGCTAAAATGAACAGGAAGTGAGCTACGAATTTTTGAATGTCCCATTTTTGACGATTTTTGCACATTCACAGGGGGCAGACTTTTGCCCACTTCTCCTACACGTTTCATCCGACTGAGTTAAGACTTGGCCTGGACCATGTCAAGACCTGAGCCAACGACAGGGGGAAAATTTTTGACTTTTCAAAATACTATATGATGAGGGCGGGGCATCAAAATTTGTGTTTCGCAATGAAAAAGGATATGCTTGATAACTCCCCGGTACATGCTCCAAAAAATCCCAAACTTGACATGTATGTTTATCGTCAAGGCCTGAAGTTATCTCTATGACAACATTCAGTTATATATGCAGCGCCACCTAGCCCTTGAGGCATAAAAAAAAAATACCCCACATACGGTATTTTGTACAAAAAATGTAAACTCATTCTAAGTGTGATAACTAAGTCATTTATGAATATTCTTTTAGTTTCCACCACTCAAAATGTTCACTGGCATCAGACTTATCCAAACATATATATATTTTTATTTATTTTTGACAGCCTTTATGGACATTAAAAGCAATATCGTGAATGAAGGATATGCTTAATAACTCCACGGTACATGCTCCAAAAAAAATCCCACACTTGACATGTATGCTTATAATCAAGGCCTGAAGGTATCTCTATGACAACATTCAGTTATAAATACAGCGCCACCTAGCCCTTGAGGCATTTATATATATATATATATATAAAAAAAAACTCACATACGGTGTTTTGTACAAAAAATGTACACTCATTCTAAGTGTGATAACTAAGTCATTTATGAATATTCTTTTAGTTTCCACCACTCAAATTGTTCACTGGCTTCACACCGATCCAAACGTATGTACGTTTCCATTTTGTTTTATTCATTTTTGATTGCCCCTTTGGACAATAAAAGTAACATTGTGCAATGAGTACAACGAGCGATGATGTGTATATACACTTTTACAAAAAATACCAATCAGGGCAACTCATTGCCTAAAAATAAAAAAGGACGCTGATTTTTGCAGGTCTTAACAACCACCAAAACCCGTTGAGCTTGACACACACTGGCAAAAAAAAATATTGTACATGTAAACGTTTATTATGCCATTTTCAAAGAAATTTTGCTTCCAATATGCCAGTACCCCAACGTGCAAGGACCCCAACGTGGCCCGGGCTGCGAGGGCCCTTTATAGCTGCTCGCAGCTCTAGTTATTATTATTCTTCTTCTTCTTTATTCTCCGCAAACAATCGCGATTTTGGGTACCTAAACATTCACGAAAACTCACCGAACTTTGCACGCTCCTCAGGCCTGGCGAAAAATTTGATATTATGAAGTCGTCATAACAATGCGACTCTATAGCGCCCCCTAGCATAGAAAAATAAAAACCAAGCCCGGCACGTTTGAGCTAGAGCAACGAAAATTGGCAGGCACGTGTAGCACCCCGAGACGCACAAAAAAGTCTATTGGGACCATGTAGCTAAAATGTACAGGAAGTGAGCTATGAATTTTTTAATGTCCAATTTTGGCCTATTTTGGCACATTCACTGTGGTCATGCTTTTTCCCCCTATGCAAAAATTTGTCATCCCATTGACTTCACACTTGGCATTTATCATCTCAAGACCTAAGAGAACAACTAGGCAAAAAATCTTGCCTTTTCGAAATACTATATGACGGGGGCGGGGCATCAAATCTTGCCTTTAAAATTTCATTTGTCCAGAAAGAGCAAATGCTGAATAACTCCCATGTACAAGCTCCAAAAAATCTCAAACTTCTCAGGCAACGTAATAGTCACGGCCTGAAAACATCTATATGACAAAATTCAGTTATACATATAGCGCCACCTAGTGGTTACAATAAATGTCATACTTTACGTTTTTAGCTACTGTGCTGAGCTCGTTGAAGGGATCCAGTTGAAAATTGGTCAGAAAAGCCTTAAGATATTGATGATGCCCCACACCGAATATTGTAACTTTTCGCCAAAGGGCGTGGCCGCTACGGTGACGCAAAGTCTGAAGATTTTTCGTGACAATAAAAGCTGCATTAACTTGACCGAGATGATCCTATTGTAACAACTATTGCCTAGGTCCATTCCACCCTCTAATTTTTTATTAGTTTGCTTCTCTTGAAGCAAATTCTCTGCAGTGCATGAATATGCCAATGCCCAGACAGGATCCAGCCTGGTCAGCTCTACAGGTGGTCCTTGCCACCAACAAAACTCTTTTGAAGCCGCTGACCAGGTGACAAAGGAATTTATGCGTCTGCCAAAGGAGTGTATTTCCAGCAGTCTGCTCGGAGCCCGAACAAATGGCTCCAATGGTTTGGAATACACAAATGACCGATCAAAGGAATGTTCATGACTTCTTATCAATCACAAAAGGATACTCTGGCGCCTCGCCCTTCCTGGAACGTCTAGATGGAGCAACAACACCTCCAAGTGGCGAAACTTGGAACTATCCTTAGTGACAATTCACATAAGTAACCGCATTTTACACATTTATATCATGATAATTCTTGACAGACAACTGAACTACGAATGATTCATGTTATATCTTTGTGTGTATGAACATCCTATTTCATGTGTACTCCATAAAGAATGAAAGATAATCAATGTCTCTCAGTTCAGTCAGATTAGACAAGTAGAAGTTACCTCACAAGTTAGTTTATGATGCATTAATTACAATGTGTGTTAAACGGGTTGTGTGGGAAAACTGATTTGCCAGACTGACCAAATTTAATGCCAAATTATTAATCTTTTTAATAATTTTCCTCTGAGAGTCTGCGCGAGCGAACAGAAGGGTGTGCCTTCACCTGCTCGCCCCACCCAGAGACTATAAAAACACGAGCAGACCACTGCCCGTTCTCTCTCTTTTTTGCCCTCCTGCTCTCTTGCCTGTTCCTGCTCTCACAAGCCTCTTCCAAAAACTCTGGCCCGACTTGCAAGTGGGCCAGCCAGGCTGCTCGAACTCTTTTGTCTAAGAAACTTGCAAACCACGTGGCTTTTTCTTTCCTGGCAGGATCCGTTAACGAGATCGGATCCTCGCGCCACGCCACGCCAAAGCAAGTGCAAACTGCAACGCTGACTAAAGACTCTTTTGGTTTTTTTTGTTTATTTTTTTTTGTTCCACTATCGGTGCTTACCCGCCCGACCTTCGCGGCCCCGGGGTACACTTGCAACGTACCCCGGACTCAAGGTTGCGCACCTCAGCCGCTCAGCACCTCAACTGCTAGTCGGTGGTGCCCCGCCGCGGTGCTAGCTCACCTCCAACGGCTGGCCTTCCCCGTACGCAGGCGCGTACTGACCGAGCTGCAACACCTGAGCTCGGACAGCTGCCCAGCAGAACCAACCTCGGCGAGGATCAACCTCGCCGGATCGCCGACCAATCAAGGCACGAGCCGCGCAACGACGCCAGGCCCCTTTGCGGCTTCCCCGTGCTCACCTGTGGAATAATTTTTCTTTTTATTTTTTTCTTGCCTTTTTCAACGAACATTGACTATTTTTTTCCCCTTGTCAAAAAGGCCGCCACTTCTGTTTGTTGCTACGCAACTCTAAGGCTCGTAAGTGCGCTTGATTTCTACCTCGGCGTATCCACTGTGTGCCACTTACGTTTGAAACCTCACAAATCTGGCAGGTCAAATTTTCTCTTTTCCCTGTTTCTTTATTCATTCGCATTCCTTCCTTATTTTCATTCGCTTTATTTTATTTCTTTTCTTCTGACGGTAGAATAGTTAGGCAGTATTTTGATTCTGTAGTGTAGCAATCGTGAATAAATGCATGTTTTATGAACTGTATTCCGCCTAAGTCATCTGTGTTTCCGAGTGGATTATTATTCTTTTGTTAGTACAACGAACCACTGAATATCGAGTGTGGCGACTTTAGATTATCAATGACTGATGAAAGAAGGATTTTGGTCGTTGTTTGCTCCTGTTAACAAGCAAATTCAACGTGGTGCCCCAGAGGTTATCGAGGTAAATACAATTTACCTCTGTAACGTCCAGATTATTAATTCGTCCAAAAGACGACCCAATTATCGCTACATAATGGTGCCGGCCGTGTGAGGCTACAAAACATAAGAAGATCCACTCGAAAACACAAGACTTTGGACGTGAAAAGTAAAACGCATTTCACGTAGTGTACCTAATCATTTGTCTCTGTGCAAAAAGGTAAACATTTCTTCTTACATAGAACTGCACTGACTTTCCCCTTCAGCTTTGAATCGAGCGTCTGGTTAGCCGCCATCTTGCGTGTGTTACCACGGAGTGACGTGCTATAAGTAAACGAGAGTAACGGGATTGATTGTTGGAATAAAAGTAAGAGCCGGTCACCGTTTGAAAAAAATAGTGGCTTGTATTTGAAAACGTACGTGATAGAACTCGAGTTGTGCAACTTTTAAATTTCAGCTGGCTGAATTTGAAGTTGTTTGTCTTTGTGTTGTTGTGTTTCCGGAAATTGTGGGAAGTCACGTGACAGCCTACGTGCGTCGCGTTGACCCGACTCGAGTTACGTGCTTCGGAGTAGCTAACCGCGAGCAACGTAAACGACGTCCGAGTCACTTTCCCCGTGTTCCTCCTACACCTAGCTTGTGGGAGAAGTTTGAGTCGTGACTGAGCTTTTGTAGCCGCCGACTCAAAGTTTCAGCTCGTGGCGAGCGGATTAACAGAGCGCTAAGACGTTAGCTGCTTACCTGTACCGTGTACGCATTTCCACAAGGTGGCGCCATAGTCCTTGTGAAGAGCTGTGTGGCTCGTGGAGGCGTGGTTGAGTACCTCCCCCTCCCTTCTCATTGGCGAGTTTGAGCCACGCCTGTAGACGCCCCGAAAGGGAGCGGGTCTCGCAGGTTGTCAGCTGTCAGACAGCGTTTGAGCTGTCAATAGACAACTGACCCCCCCACTGCTGCTTTAACGCCGGTGGTCCTTGCTCCGCGATAATTCTGATTCAATGTCACTTCACATTGCTTTTTGAATTGTTTTCCGTGTCGAGCGTTGTACTTAGTGAGTGTCGTCACCGTTAGTACACAAGGATAATAAAAAAATTTTATCCACGTCCGATTAAACGCAGTTGTAGGCTTAATTGACTGTTTACGTTTAAGGATTATAGTAATAGCTGACCGCATTCTAGCCTTTTACGCTGCCTAGCGTGAGAGTAATTACGGGTGCATCAACAAAACATACTGCTGGGTCAAATTAATACAAAGGAACTATTTACACTATTGTGTTTTTCTTTTTTTCCTCTTTTTTTTTCGTATTCCCTTTTATCCAGTTTCATACTAGGCTAACTAGCTATATTCTTGACTTAACATTCCACTTAATTTCAGGTTTTGTGTTTGTTTAGTTGGTTTGGTAGACCTAGTACTATTATTATTATTTTCTTCCCTTTTATTTGTTTTCTTCTCATTTTTATCCATTATTTTTAACTTTGTTGTTTTTGTTTGTTCTTTTGTTTTTGTTTTTCGGTTGTGTCTAGTTAATAAGAAGGTGTGAGTTCGAATGAGCTATTATTAGAGAGGCAGCTCTAATATTTCTGTATAGTTCTGCAGTTTTTGTGTCCCAAAAACCCCGTCCACAGGACATTTGCATGAAACTGTACTGACACTGTAACCAGTCATTTGACTAAGACTATTAACCCCTTTTAAGTTTATTTCCCCCTTTTTCTGTTTTATTGTTTATTTAATTTAATTTTAATTTCAACTTTTAACTCGACTTCCAAAAAAAAAAAAATTTTTTTTGTTTGAATTTTTTTTTTTGATTTAGCTTTTGGGATTGACCGCTGTAACATTTCAGAGTTACTCCGTCCCTCATTCAAGCTATTCTTTGCTGAGTGAATCAAGTTGAAGTTAATATTATTAATTTTTTTATTTTTTCCATTTTTATTTATTTATTATTTTATTTTTGTTGCTGTTTGTTTTTGTTTGTTTTGATAACTGGAATTGATTTTTCACAACTATAGTGTAAGCTGTGGGTTGCATAGCCCACTACAAATCTTTTGCTTTTGTGGCAATTTCCCTTTTGATAATTTGAACCCAGTGTGTATTGTTGACGATAATACTTGATAGCGGTAGTTAGCTAACTGCGTACGCTAATTAACTAACTATTAAACGCTAGTATAAGTTGATCGTCTAAAAAAGCTATTGACAACATGGCAGCATCCCGAGAGACTCCCAGCCCCTGTGAGAGCTTAGAGACCTTAGCTCAACTGGTGCAGAAGCTGACCAAGGACTTCTTACCTGGATACGCTGAGTCTATTCGGCATGCAGATGTCAATACGCTAAATGATAACCTCGCGCAACTCATGAGCGACGCTGAGACAAAAGCCCTAAAAGACAAATCACTCATTCGAATGCTCGGATGTCTGACTTTGAACCTTGCCGCTCAGTTGAAGCTAAGCGATGCCGAGGATTGTCAAGTGAAACACCAACTTGACATGGCACGACAGCAGAGCCGTGACGCCACGGCACAGCTTGAAGCCGCCCATGACCGAGTGAAGGTCATGGAGACCCAGCTGGACGACGTTAAAACGCAGCTGGATGAGGCAGAAGCCCGCGCAGATGCGGCGCTAGCCGAAAATCTGGGCAGTGATGCAGATGAGTCTGCTTCCACTGACGACTCCCATCAAAAGATTGGTGAGTTAACCCAAGCTCTCGCGTCCGCCGAAGACAAATCGAGAGCAAGAAAAACTGCTGAGATCCGCGGCAAATGAAATTCACAAACTAAAAGCAGAGGTGACTGACTTGACTGAACGACCGTCAAAAGACCAACTTCGGCTAGCAGAAGCTAATTACTTTCGGGTGAGTTCGTCGCTAGCTCAGTCAACCGATGAAGTGAAGCGCCTCCAAGTTCAGGTACAGACCTTTAGGGAGGAACGTAATGCCGAAGTGGACCGCTCATATGACCTGCGAACCAAATTAGCATTGACTGAAGCCGAGGTTACCCGCCTCCGACAATGCCAGCAGGAATATGAGACAGAGTTAGCTCATATTAAACATGAGTTACAACGCGCGCAGCAGTTGCATGAGGTCTCCCGAGGAGCCTCCCGGCCGGGAGATCCACCCCCACACAGACCTCCTGATCCCAGAGCCACAGCACCACAGCTCAAACTGCCACCTGAGTCCGGAACCGCCTGGAGGACGCCGCCAGTGACCACCGCCGCTTTAGGCCTGGCACCTCCAATGGCCGCCTCCCCACACGCTTTCGGGCCATCAGGTGATGACAGTTTCCAACGTGGACCCATGTCGACTCCCCCGTTGGAGGGACAAATGGGCGTGGCCTGGAAAGATTTGGACAAGCTGGCTCGAAATATAACCAAATTCGAACCGAAACCAGGGGGGTCCCACAACACAACAGAGTACTTGAAAGACATCAACTATCATCTCCAGCGGTTCCCAATGGCAACCGTGGAAGATAAGTTGTACTTGATCAAAATGACGTCCAGCCGAGCAGTCAACAGACTGCTGGAACGGCAGCCCGCTGATGTGTTGTCTGACCCCTTGGCACTGCACAAAGCCATCTCACGCGAGTTTGACAGTTCTCCTGGGTTGTCGGGCATGGAAGTCGCCATGTTCGTAAAACAGGGAAAGCAGGAGGCTCCTCAGGCTTTCTATAGTCGTCTTCGCGATGCCTATTTTGGGACTCGTAACGAGCCCAACATGGAGGAAGATCCTGGTTTTAAAACGTTGTTTGTCCGAAACCTCCAACAAAACCTTAACCACTACTTGGGACTGGCTTTGTGTCCTGAGACACTGAATAGCTCGCAGCTACGTGACTTAGCAGCTAGGGGCTATGCAAAGCTAAAATTATCCGCCCCCAAGGTAGGCGACGCAGGAATTTATAAAGTGGACGTGGGTCCTCCTTCAGAGCTGGAGGGAGCTTGCTCCTTTGCTCCGAGGGAAGACCAGACTAAATCCAAAAAGTCAAAACAGTCCCGCGCCCCGCGAAACCGGAAACCGCGCTCCAAAACCGACTACTCGCGTGACGAGAAAGCGGACGGAGAAAAGCAAGCTGACGACCGCCGGCGCTCCAAAGTTGCTAAAGGAAAGCCCGATTCGCGCTATCATCCAAAACGTGATAAAGTCGAACGCGCGCCAGCAACCGATTCCTGCCGCGAGTCCCGGAACCGCCAAGCCGACTCCGAGACTGACCACCACGCAGTTGCCAGCGGCATATTGAAGGCACTCCTGAAATTGTCAAAAGACTCGTCAAAAGACCCGCCTTTATGACTAACCGACGGCCGGATGCCCACTGAAGTGACCCACCAGCAGAGGTCACCAGAGGGGCCTCCAGTAGCCGACACTCAGACACCTACTAAACTGCCTTCTGACTCAACAATATTGGTACTGCAGGCTGATCCAAATACAGCAGACCCGCATGTATCGCGATCAACCGATGACGTGAGACCGTTCCAACAGCTTTTAGGTGACCTCACCACCAGGGGGATGGCTCGTAAATTCTATCTGAGCGTCACCCTGGAGCGAGCTCTAACCTACGAAGCCCTTGTAGATCCCGCCGCGGACATCACGGTGATGTCCAACACGGTGTTCGAACAACTCCGCGCCGCGTCACAAGCTAACAGTCGACCGCTCCGCCTACGGCGGTGTCCACTCACCGTTAGCGCTTTCTCACCTACTAACACAAAGCTGGAATCTGTCGCGATGGTACACTGGTCCATTGGCCCCATGGAATTCATTCATCCAGTCTATGTGGGACCCATTGAGTCAGTCCCCCTTCTTATTGGCCAAGACCTGTTGTTCCGCTTCCAACCCATCATAGACTACCAGAGACTCCAGATTTGGGCCCAGGTGCGGCAGGCCCTGCCGACATTTCCTTCGGGCCCTGACCAGGCTCAGCTCTGCACTGTGACTCGGGCGCAGCCACCCCACGGGGAAGCAGACGCCCCCACAGGGAGCTGGGACACGACACAGTCCAAGGCAGGACCCCTCGCGTCCCCGACAAAGGACCGGCTGAGAAGCCACGACACCTTCCTTTGTGACCTTGACCCACCACCACCTGATGCAGGGTACGCCCCGCGCATCATCGGAGGTGTCCACGTGCAAGGTGCACCTGTTCTTGACGCTGTCCTCGCCTTGTGGGCTGACAAATCAGCCATTTCTGCAGCATTCGCTGACAACTTGCGAGATCTCGACCCGAACATGCTTTTCGTCTCCAAGTCTTGCCGGTTTCCGTTGAACACGGAACCTCCTCTCACAATAACCGCAGTGGGCGTGTGCGCTTTAAACCTTCAGTGGAAGCAACACTCACTGACCCACTACTTCTTGGTTGTCCCGGATGCGCCTCACACCCTTTTCGTGGGTGCAGATTTGCTTGTTCGTCTTGCCGCCCAGGTGGACACCATCAACAACGTGCTGTGGTCCCTCACCAACTCGGAACCTCTAGCTTGTGTTCCCAGTCTTCCAAACATGAAGTCCGGACAGACCGTCCCAGATGCTTGCGAAGTCTTAAATGAGGATGAAGTGATCGCTCCGGCGACCACGATCAACATTCCGGTTCGCTTGGTGACACGAGCTAACCAGGCCTTGAATGCTCGCTCCGCTTTCTTCCAACCTTCTTCGGAGTTCATGAACCTGTCGTTACTCTTGGAGGCCACGCCCATCGTGGACGCCTCCCTCACCACTCTGATCTTGGTTCACAACCCCCTTTCGTACGACGTTCGCATACCAAAAGCGACCCGTCTGGGCCTGCTCATCCGTTCCGACTTCCACGACTTCACTCTAACGGTGCCTGTGGTTGGACACATCCCATCGGACTTGTTCTTGACTGAAGACACCGGTGGCCGAAGACTCACCAGGCCATCTCAGCTTGTTACGGTCAACCCTGCCGGTCCCACCAACGATGAAGACATCGTCCGAGTGGACCTGGGGACAGACCAACAACTGGTGATTTATGCCTTGAGCGCGTTGCCTCCAACGCCCTCCAGCATTCCCTCTGGAAACCCAGAGAGACCTCAACCAACCACGACTCCAAATGGGGACCTTCAACCGTACCCAGAGTTCGAGGCGCACCTCCAAGAAGTTCTGCACCGCGCCGACGCGCTCCGGTCCGAACAGGACCGCGAACATTTGCGCACCGTGTTAATGAAATACACACCCTCTTTTGCCAAGGACTCTTTGGATTGCGGGTTGACGGCACTACATGTAGTCCGCATCCCGACTCAGCCCGGCGCTCCTCCAACTTTCGTGCGCCAGTACAAGATTCCGATAGCTTCTTACGAACCAGTACAGAAGACTATCGACGCCATGCTGGAAAAGGGCATCATTCGCCCCTGTAACAGCACCTATTCGGCTCCATTGTGGCCAGTCTTGAAGCCAAACGGTACATGGAGACCAACCATTGACTATCGCAAACTGAACCAACAGGTTCCTCTTTCGCGATGGCCCATGACACAACTTGAACAGGAACTTCCCAAGGTTCGAGATGCCAAATTCTTCACCACCATCGATGTGGCTTCGGGGTTCTGGACGATCCCCGTAGATCCCAGGGATCAATACAAGTTGGCATTCACCTTTGGCAACAAACAGTATACTTTCAACCGGTGTCCATTCGGCTACGCCAACTCGCCAGCCGAATTTAACATCTTCCTCAACAAGGCGTGCCCTGATGCCGCCGCCAGGGGCAACCTCATTTATGTCGATGACATTATGATGAGGAGCTCCTCTTTGGATGACCATTTGATGGAAATCGACCACGTTCTTGGACAGCTGTCTTCTGCAGGTGCCAAACTGTCCCTCCTGAAAGGTCAGTGGTGTCGCACGAAGGTCAACTACGTGGGGATCTTGGTTGGGCCGAACGGGATTGAACCACAATCCAGCCGTATTCAAGGCCTTCTTGACATCAAAACCCCCACCGATGTGTCAAAATTGCGCAGCTTCCTTGGCGTGTGCAACTATTCGCGCCAGTTCATTGAACACTTTGCTGACATAGCACGCCCTCTTACTAACCTGCTGAAGAAAGACACGCCCTTCGATTGGGGTGACGAACAAAACAACGCGATGAATATGCTAAAACAAAAGCTGGGCTCCGCCCCCTGTCTCGCGTACCCCGATAGCAACAAGGAATTTTTCTTGGAAGCAGGATTCTCCGACCATTGTTTGAGTGCGGGTCTATACCAAATGTACGACCAGGATAAACGCGTCGTGGCGTACGCCAGTAAAACGTTGAACGGCCCCGAGTTGAAATACTCCGACTGCGAAAAAGCCCTGCTTTCCACAGTATGGGCAATTAAACATTTCTCAAACTACATTGGATGTCAAAAAGTAACGATTGATACTAACCATCATCCGGTTACTTTTCTTAACAACCAACGCATTCGAGACGGTGTCGTAACGAACGCGCGCATTGCCGGCTGGCTTATGGCGTTACAAAGTTACGATGTTCGAGTCCGGTACGCGAAAAACGCAAAGTTACCGCTGGGTACCGATCTAGCGATTTGCCAGAACTGTGTGTCAACTTCCCCGACCCCGCCGACAGACGTCGCCGTGGCACCGATGCCGGAATTCACGCGTCACCGCTATTTTGAGGAACATGTCTGCAAAGACATGCCTACAGCTTACGTGGATGGCTGCTCTTACCACCACCAAACCCAGCTGCAGGCTGGGGTGGGCATCGCTTGGGTCGACGACACACCGTGCAAACCACTGCTATTCCAATTGGGCCCCCACTCTTCTCAATATGCGGAAATCGCTGGCATCCTGATTACACTCAAATTAGCAGTTGAACACGGTGTCACGGTGCTGGTTATCTGCACTGACTCAAACTATGCCCGCCTCGCCTTCACCTGTCATCTACCGGTGTGGCGTCGAAATGGTTTCCTTACGTCAGCGAAGAAACCCGTTAAACACCGCGACCTCATTTTGACATGCGACCATTTGGTTTCCTCCAATGATATGCATGTCTATTGGAAAAAGGTCCGGGGACACTCAAAAGTCCCAGGACCTGACAAACATTTTAACGACCTAACGGACACGTTAGCCAAACAAGGGGCCCTCAACGGGACTCCTTGGACATTTGATACAGCTTGGCTGCCCACCCAGCCCACCCTGGAGGTCCACGTTCTCACGCGCCGCCGCGCTGCGGCCGCCGCTGAGTCTCGCGACGCCCCCACACGGACCCCTACGGGGCCCGTGACGTACGTACCGCCCGTCCGAACCTCCGACTTGGTCGCCCAACAGGCCGGCGACCCCGCGCTTTTCAAAATAATTCAGCACCTTTCTGATCCTGTCGCCAACCCCGTGTCGCCTGACGCGTTGAGTGACGACAGCGACCTCAAAGACTTGCTCTCCGTGCTGCAAAGGCTGCGTCTCGTTAAAGGCCTTCTGGTTTATGACTCCGCGTCTCCGCCTGCCCTGCGGTTGGTGGTTCCACGGAGCCAAAGGGGGGTCTTGCTAACATACGCCCACGACGCGCCTTATGCAGGCCACCGCGGATTCAAGGCCACTGTCACCGCACTACAACAGGTGGCATACTGGCCGCGCATGCATAATGATGTAGCAACCTACATCAAAGGATGCCAGTTTCAGCCAGCAAACCCGAGTCACCGAGCACCACTCCAACAGAAAGGAGTCAACTTCCCATGGTCTGATCTCCAAATTGATTGGGTGGGACCACTGGTCAGATCTCTGAGAGGGAACAAATACTTTCTTACAGTAGTTTGCGCATTCACCAAGTGGGTAGAATGCCTGCCTGCTCCAAACGACACCGCACACACCACTGCATGCCTGCTGATGAACCACGTGTTCTCCCGTTTTGGGTTGCCCTCACGGGTTAACTCAGACAGGGGAACCCACTTCACAGCCGAGGTGATGCAACAACTTTGGCAAATGCTCGGAATCAAGGCCCAGTTGCATATTAGCCATCACCCGCAGTCATCAGGACAGGTGGAGCGGACTAATCGCACCGTGGTAAATTTGCTGAAAAAGTTTGTTGTTTCCAACCATCGGGACTGGGACACCCGACTCCCACTGATCCTCATGGCAATTCGAGCCACCCCTCACGAATCCACAGGGGTGGCCCCTTTTGAAATGATGACCGGACGGCGAATGACGCTCCCCCTGCACCTGATGTACCAGCCAGGCGAAACAAACCTAGCCACGGCATACACGGCCTCCCAGTACGTGGAGGACTTGCAAGCCCACCTCCGAGCCACGTTTGCATTTGCCCAACAACGGCTTAAGCAAAGTGCAGAAGGTCAGAAAACCTACTACGATAGGAAAGCCTCACAAACCGAGTTTGAAATAGGTGATCGAGTATGGTATTACTTGTTCGCGCAACCAAATGCTAATACTCCGCGTGCCCAGAGGGGCATCGCCCGAAAATTTCTTCCCCGGTGGTCAGGACCACATGAAATCGTCGACAAACTGTCACCCGTCGCCTATCAAATTAGGATGAATAAAGGACGTCAGGGGGACCAACTGAGGTGGGTCCACCGAAACCAGATCAAAAGTCACTGCGGGTTTGAACGTCTGAGAACGCGATCGAGCGAATCTCAGGACCAGCATACGTGCGGAACTGACAAAGGGGGGTCACCAGCCGACTCCGAGTCAGCGACCCAACCGCCACCTTCGACAGACGTGCCAAATTCCGCCGACCGACCTCGCTGACTACGATGTTTGAAAGTATCACACGTGCAAAAGGGGGGTCAACACCCCGCTGCACCTACCGAACCCCTCAGTGATACCATACCGAGCGACGCTAATCCGCTTGTCTTTGTTGATTGCGAGAGGTTAGCATACTGTGTTTTGCTACTTATTTGCAGACGCTTGGTGCAACACTTAAGGATACGGTCCTAGCTGTAACACCGATAGCATTATGCAGAACTAGACTAGACAACTACAAAATGATTTGCAACTCAAATTCAAAAGATTATGTACACTCAAGGTGTTATGATACTTATGAATGGTATGCTGCGTGAAATCAGTTTTTGCTAGCCATGAAAAGCTCCCCCGTACTTAAGGCCTTCAAAAGCAGGTCAGAGTACTCTTTTTAAAGCGTTAGTGAGTCTAGCTAATCTAACTAAGCCCCTTTGCCTTCCTTCCCTTAGTCTAGCGCAACTGCCAAGGATACTCTGATTTTTTTTATTTTTTTTTTTCCTTCCTTTTGCTCCCTTTTCTCCCCTCCTCCCTTTCTTTCCCTTTTCCCTTCAGTTATTCTTGGATAACGCACGACTTTTTGGGTGTTTAATTACGCCATAGGAAGACGCGATAGCTAAGTACCTAGCAACGATAGTGTCGCGCTAACCGACCTAAGACTTTTTTTTTTTTTTGACGAACACCCCCAGGGGTGGAGATTTGCACCGACACGCAGGTGCCTGAGACAACCTCCCCGTCTTTATAAGAGAGTTATGGCCTGAGTATAGTCCCGGGTTTTTGAGTTTTAGAAGGCGACAGCCTCTTTTCTCGTTCTCTCTCTCTTTTCTTTAATTTGCTGTTCGTTTCCCCTAGTTACTCATAATATGATACTAGCCTTATAGCCTTAGGAAAAGTTTTCTTCCTTTTCTTTTGTCTGGAATTTCGCGTCTTGCGTCTTTCCCAGGCCCGCGCCTGTGTTGGGACCCGAGTCCCTCAGTTAGCTGACACAGTACCAAGTTAGACACACTGTTAACTGAATACACATAGAGACACATTGAAAACACACAGACGTACCCTGCATACACATAACCAGGCAGAGGTTAGGGAAAAGTGGCACCAGTGGTATGTCTTGAGTGTTGCAGCAGAGCGTGAGTGGGACTCCGGCCGTCTGACCGTGGCCTGGACCCTGGCCACGCATCATCTGGACCCGCCAACCTGGACATCCTGAAGATTCATCCCGCTTGACGAAGGGGGGTCTGTAACAACTATTGCCTAGGTCCATTCCACCCTCTAATTTTTTTTTAGTTTGCTTCTCTTGAAGCAAATTCTCTGCAGTGCATGAATATGCCAATGCCCAGACAGGATCCAGCCTGGTCAGCTCTACAGGTGGTCCTTGCCACCAACAAAACTCTTTTGAAGCCGCTGACCAGGTGACAAAGGAATTTATGCGTCTGCCAAAGGAGTGTATTTCCAGCAGTCTGCTCGGAGCCCGAACAAATGGCTCCAATGGTTTGGAATACACAAATGACCGATCAAAGGAATGTTCATGACTTCTTATCAATCACAAAAGGATACTCTGGCGCCTCGCCCTTCCTGGAACGTCTAGATGGAGCAACAACACCTCCAAGTGGCGAAACTTGGAACTATCCTTAGTGACAATTCACATAAGTAACCGCATTTTACACATTTATATCATGATAATTCTTGACAGACAACTGAACTACGAATGATTCATGTTATATCTTTGTGTGTATGAACATCCTATTTCATGTGTACTCCATAAAGAATGAAAGATAATCAATGTCTCTCAGTTCAGTCAGATTAGACAAGTAGAAGTTACCTCACAAGTTAGTTTATGATGCATTAATTACAATGTGTGTTAAACGGGTTGTGTGGGAAAACTGATTTGCCAGACTGACCAAATTTAATGCCAAATTATTAATCTTTTTAATAATTTTCCTCTGAGAGTCTGCGCGAGCGAACAGAAGGGTGTGCCTTCACCTGCTCGCCCCACCCAGAGACTATAAAAACACGAGCAGACCACTGCCCGTTCTCTCTCTTTTTTGCCCTCCTGCTCTCTTGCCTGTTCCTGCTCTCACAAGCCTCTTCCAAAAACTCTGGCCCGACTTGCAAGTGGGCCAGCCAGGCTGCTCGAACTCTTTTGTCTAAGAAACTTGCAAACCACGTGGCTTTTTCTTTCCTGGCAGGATCCGTTAACGAGATCGGATCCTCGCGCCACGCCACGCCAAAGCAAGTGCAAACTGCAACGCTGACTAAAGACTCTTTTGGTTTTTTTTGTTTATTTTTTTTTGTTCCACTATCGGTGCTTACCCGCCCGACCTTCGCGGCCCCGGGGTACACTTGCAACGTACCCCGGACTCAAGGTTGCGCACCTCAGCCGCTCAGCACCTCAACTGCTAGTCGGTGGTGCCCCGCCGCGGTGCTAGCTCACCTCCAACGGCTGGCCTTCCCCGTACGCAGGCGCGTACTGACCGAGCTGCAACACCTGAGCTCGGACAGCTGCCCAGCAGAACCAACCTCGGCGAGGATCAACCTCGCCGGATCGCCGACCAATCAAGGCACGAGCCGCGCAACGACGCCAGGCCCCTTTGCGGCTTCCCCGTGCTCACCTGTGGAATAATTTTTCTTTTTATTTTTTTCTTGCCTTTTTCAACGAACATTGACTATTTTTTTCCCCTTGTCAAAAAGGCCGCCACTTCTGTTTGTTGCTACGCAACTCTAAGGCTCGTAAGTGCGCTTGATTTCTACCTCGGCGTATCCACTGTGTGCCACTTACGTTTGAAACCTCACAAATCTGGCAGGTCAAATTTTCTCTTTTCCCTGTTTCTTTATTCATTCGCATTCCTTCCTTATTTTCATTCGCTTTATTTTATTTCTTTTCTTCTGACGGTAGAATAGTTAGGCAGTATTTTGATTCTGTAGTGTAGCAATCGTGAATAAATGCATGTTTTATGAACTGTATTCCGCCTAAGTCATCTGTGTTTCCGAGTGGATTATTATTCTTTTGTTAGTACAACGAACCACTGAATATCGAGTGTGGCGACTTTAGATTATCAATGACTGATGAAAGAAGGATTTTGGTCGTTGTTTGCTCCTGTTAACAAGCAAATTCAACGTGGTGCCCCAGAGGTTATCGAGGTAAATACAATTTACCTCTGTAACGTCCAGATTATTAATTCGTCCAAAAGACGACCCAATTATCGCTACACTATCTTCTCAAAATTTCACACATTTGATGAGAGTCCAGCTCTAAAGACATCTACTAACTTACATTTCATCTAACTGATAGCGCCACCTAGTGGCAATTTTTTTTCTTACGAATTTTCTTCTACGTTTTTCTCCAAACACGTTAACTGGACCTACCTCATATTTGCTCAGATGAGGGTTTCGGCCTTCATGATGTCACAACACGAAGTTTGTGAGTTTTCGTGAATTGCTGTGGGCGTGGCTAAGCGCTGTTCGCCAAGAAAACAATGCCAGTTTTGAGGGTCTAAACATGCACAGAAACTCCTGAAACTTGGCACACACATCTGGCCTGGTAAAATGAGCAATATTTTATTGTTGATTGTGCTATTTTTACAAAAATGAATCAATAGCGCCCCCTAGAAATTTTTAACGAAGCAGCCCCGGTTGTATGTTTAAGCAAGAACGACAAATATTTTTAGGTGCATGAGGGAGCCCAAGACCTACAAAAAAGTCTCTTGTACCCATATGCTAAAATGAACAGGAAGTGAGCTATGAATTTTTGAATGTCCCATTTTTTTACGATTTTTGCACATTCACAGGGGGCAGACTTTTGCCCACTTCTCCTACACGTTTCATCCGACTGAGTTAAGACTTGGCCTGGACCATGTCAAGACCTGAGCCAACGACAGGGGGAAAAATGTTGACTTTTCGAAATACTATATGATGAGGGCGGGGCATCAAATTTTGTGTTTCGCAATGAAAAAGGATATGCTTGATAACTCCCCGGTACATGCTCCAAAAAATCCCAAACTTGACATGTATGTTTATCGTCAAGGCCTGAAGTTATCTCTGTGACAACATTCAGTTATATATGCAGCGCCAGCTAGCCCTTGAGGAATAAAAAAAAAATACCCCACATACGGTATTTTGTACAAAAAATGTACACTCATTCTAAGTGTGATAACTCAGTCATTTATGAATATTCTTTTAGTTTCCACCACTCAAATTGTTCACTGGCTTCACACCGATCCAAACGTATGTACATTTCCATTTTGTTTTATTCATTTTTGATTGCCCCTTTGGACAATAAAAGTAACATTGTGCAATGAGTACAACGAGCGATGATGTGTATATACACTTTTACAAAAAATACCAATCAGGGCAACTCATTGCCTAAAAATAAAAAATAAGACGCTGATTTTTGCAGATCTTAACAATCACCAAAACCCATTGAGCTTGACACACTCATCACACCTGGCAAAAAAAAAAAAAAAAAAAATCCACGTTTATCATGCCATTTTCAAAGAAATTCTGCTTCCAATGTGCCAGTACCCCAATGTGCAAGTTCCCCAACGTGCAAGTACCCCAACGTGGCCCGGGCTGCGAGGGCCCTTTATAGCTGCTCGCAGCTCTAGTTAGGGCCCGAGCAGCGACCGCTGCGAGGTCCCTATTGTTTTTCGTTCGAATTATTATTATTATTATTATTATTATTATTCTCCGTAAACGATCGCATTTTTGAGTACCTAAACATTCACGAAAACTCACCAAACTTTGCACACTCCTCAGGCCCGGCGAAAAATTTTATATTATGAAGTCATCATAACAACCCGACTCTATAGCGCCCCCTAGCGTAGAAAAATAAAAACCAAGCCTGGCACGTTTGAGCTAGAGCAACGAAAATTGGCAGGCACGTGTAGCACCCCGAGACGCACAAAAAAGTCTATTGGGACCATGTAGCTAAAATGTACAGGAAATGAGCTATGAATTTTTTTATGTCCAATTTTGGCCTATTTTGGCACATTCACTGTGGTCATGCTTTTTCCCCCTCTGCAAACATTTTTCATCCAATTCACATCAAACTTGGCATTTATCATCTCAAGACCTGAGAGAACAACTGGGCAAAAAGTCTTGCCTTTTCGAAATACTATATGATGGGGGCGGGGCATCAAATATTGTCTTTAAAATTTCATTTGTCCAGAAAGAGCAAATGCTTAATAACTCCCATGTTTAGGCTCCAAAAAATCTCAAACTTCTCAGGCAACGTAATAGTCACGGACTGAAAACATCTATATGATAAAATTCAGTTATACATATAGCGCCACCTAGTGGTGACAATAAATGTCATACTTTACGTGTTTATCTACTGCGCTGAGCTCGTTGAAGGGATCCAGTTGAAAGTTGGTCAGAAAAGCCTTAAGATGTTGATCATGCCCCACACCAAATATTGTAACTTTTCGCCAAAGGGCGTGGCCGCTACGGTGACGCAAAGTCTGAAGATTTTTCGTGACAATAAAAGCTGCATGAACTTGACCGAGATGATCCTATCTTCTCAAAATTTCACACATTTGATGAGAGTCCAACCCTAAAGACATCTACGAACTTATATTTCATCTTACTGATAGCGCCACCTAGTGGCAATTTTTTTTCTTACGAATTTTCTTGTACATTTTTCTCCAAACACGTTAACTGGACCAACCTCATATTTGCTCAGATGAGGGTTTCGGCCTTCATGATGTCACAACACGAAGTTTGTGAGTTTTCGCGAATTGCTGTGGGCGTGGCTAAGCACTGTTCGCCAAGAAAACAACGCCAGTTTTGAGGGTCTAAACATGCGCAGAAACTCATGAAACTTGGCACACACATCTGGCCTGGCAAAATGAGCAATATTTTATCATGTATTGTCCTATTTTTACAAAAATGACTCAATAGCGCCCCCTAGAAATTTTTAACGAAGTAGCCCCGATTGTACGTTTAAGCAAGATCTCAAAATTCTGTTATATATATAGCGCCACCTAGTGGTGACAATAAATGTCATACTTTACGTTTTTAGCTACTGTGCCAAGCTCTTTGAAGGGATTCAGTTGAAAACTGGTCAGACAAGCCTTTAGATGTTGATCATGCCCCACACGGAATATTGTAACTTTTCGCCAAAGGGCGTGGCCGCTACGGTGCCGCAAAGTCTGGTAATTTTTCGTGACAATAAAAGCTGCTTTAACTTGACCCAGATGATCCTATCTTCTCAAAAATTTCACACATTTGATGAGAGTCCAGCCCTTAAGACATCTACAAACTTATATTTCATCTTACTGATAGCGCCACCTACTGGCAATTTTTTTTCTTACGATTTTTCTTCAATGTTTTTCTCCAACCACATTAACGGCACTTACCTCATATTTGCTCAGATGAGGGTTTCGGTCTTCATGATATCACAACACGAAGTTTGTGAGTTTTCGCGAATCGCTATGGGCGTGGCTAAGCGCTGTTTGCCAAGAAAACAACACCAATTTTGAGGGCCTAAACCGGCACAGAAACGCATGAAACTTGGCACACACATCTGGCCTGGCAAAATGAGCTATATTTTATCCTGGATTGTGCTATTTTTAGAAAAATGACTCAATAGTGCCCCCTAGAAAATTTTAATGAAGCAGCCCCGGTTGTACGTTTAAGCAAGATCGATGAAAATGTTTAGGTGTATGAGGGAGCCAAAGACCTACAAAAAAGTCTCTTGGACCCATATGCTAAAATGAACAGGAAGTGAGCTACGAATTTTTGAATGTCCCATTTTTGACGATTTTTGCACATTTTCAGGGGGCATACTTTTGCCCACTTCTCCTACACGTTTTATCCGACTGACTTATGACTTGACCTGGACCATGCCAAGACCTGAGCCAACAACAGACGGAAAAATCTTGACTTTTGGAAATACTATATGATGAGGGCGGGGCATCAAAATGTGTGTTTCGCACTGAAAAAGGATATGCTTAATAACTCCCCGATACATGCTCCAAAATATCCCAAACTTGACATGTATGTTTATCGTCAAGGCCTGAAGGTATCTCTATGACAACATTCAGTTATATATGCAACGCCACCTAGCCCTTGAGGCATGAAAAAAAAATACCCCACTTACGGTATTTTGTACAAAAAATGTAAACTCATTCTCAGTGTGATAACTAAGTCATTTAGGAATATTCTTTTACTTTCCACCACTCAAAATATTCACTGGCATCAGACCTAACCAAACATACATATTTTTGTTATTTAGTTTTATGTATTTTTGATAGCCTCTATGGACATTAAAAGCAATATCGTGAATGAAGGCTATGCTTAATAACTCCCAGGTACATGCTCCAAAAAATCCCATATTGAAATGTATATTTATAGTCAAGGCCTGAAGGTATCTCTATGACAAAATTCAGTTATAAATACAGCGCCACCTAGTCCTTGAGGCATAAAAAAAAAAATGGCTCACTTACGGTATTTTTGCAAAAATTGTAAATTCATTGTAAGTGTGATAACTAAGTCATTTATGAATATTCTTTTACTTTCCACCACTCAATATGTTCACTGGCATCAGACCGATCCAAACATACGTATTTTTTTTTAGTTTTTTTTTTTTTTTTGATCGCCTCTATGGACAATAAAAGCAACATTGTGCAATGAGTACGAGCGATGATGTGTGTATATCTACTTTTACGAAAAATACCAATCAGGGCAACTCATTGCCTAAAAATTAAAAAAAAGACGCTGATTTTTGCAGATCTTAACAATCACCAAAACCCATTGAGCTTGACATACTCATCACACCTGGCAAAAAAAAAATAAAAAATCCACATGTTTATCATGCCATTTTCAAAGAAATTCTGCTTCCAATGTGCCAGTACCCCAATGTGCAAGTTCCCCAACGTGCAAGTACCCCAACGTGGCCCGGGCTGCGAAGGCCCTTTATAGCTGCTCGCAGCTCTAGTTAGGGCCCGAGCAGCGACCGCTGCGAGGTCCCTATTGTTTTTGTAAAAATTATTATTATTATTAGGGCCCGAGCAGCTACCGCTGCGAGGTCCCTATTGTTTTTCGATCGGATTATTATTATTATTATTATTATTATTATTCTTTTTCTCCGTAAACGATCACGATTTTGGGTACCTAAACATTTACGAAAACTCACCAAACTTTGCACACTCCTCAGGCCCGGCGAAAAATTTGATATTATGAAGTCGTCATAACAACGCGACTCTATAGCGCCCCCTAGTATAGAAAAATAAAAACCAAGCCCGGCATGTTTGAGCTAGAGCAACGAAAATTGGCAGGCACGTGTAGTACCCCGAGACGCACAAAAAAGTCTCTTGGGACCATGAAGCTAAAATGTACAGGAAGTGAGCTATGAATTTTTTTATGTCCAATTTTGGCCTATTTTGGCACATTCACTGTGGTCATGCTTTTTCCCCCTTTGCAAACATTTTTCATCCAATTGACTTCAAACTTGGCATTTATCATCTCAAGACCTGAGAGAACAACTGGGCAAAACATCTTGCCTTTTTGAAATACTATATGACGGGGGCGGGGCATCAAATATTGCCTTTAAAATTTAATTTGTCCAGAAAGAGCAAATGCTTAATAACTCCCATGTTCAAGCTCCAAAAAATCTCAAACTTCTCAGGCAACGTAATAGTCACGGCCTGAAAACATCTATATGATAAAATTCAGTTATACATATAGCGCCACCTAGTGGTTACAATAAATGTCATACTTTACGTTTTTAGCTACTGTGCTGAGCTTGTTGAAGGGATCCATTTGAAAATTGGTCAGAAAAGCCTTAAGATGTTGATCATGCCCCACACAGAATATTGTAACTTTTCGCCAAAGGGTGTGGCCGCTACGGTGACGCAAAGTCTGAAGATTTTTCGTGAAAATAAAAGCTGCATGAACTTGACCGAGATGATTCTATCTTCTCAAAATTTCACACATTTGATGAGAGTCCAGCCCTAAAGACATCTACTGACTTATATTTCATCTAACTGATAGCGCCACCTAGTGGCAATTTTTTTTCTTACGAATTTTCTTCTACGTTTTTCTCCAAACACGTTAACTGGACCTACCTCATATTTGCTCAGATGAGGGTTTCGGCCTTCATGATGTCACAACACGAAGTTTGTGAGTTTTCGCGAATTGCTGTGGGTGTGGCTAAGCGCTGTTCGCCAAGAAAACAACGCCAGTTTTGAGGGTCTAAACATGCACAGAAACTCATGAAACTTGGCACACACATCTGGCCTGGTAAAATGAGCAATATTTTATTGTTGATTGTGCTATTTTTACAAAAATGACTCAATAGCGCCCCCTAGAAGTTTTTAACGAAGCAGCCCCGGTTGTACGTTTAAGCAAGAACGCCGAATATTTTTAGGTGTATGAGGGAGCCCAAGTCCTACAAAAAAGTCTCTTGGACCCAAATGCTAAAATGAACAGGAAGTGAGCTATGAATTTTTGAATGTCCCATTTTTTACGATTTTTGCACATTCACAGGGGGCAGACTTTTGCCCACTTCTCCTACACGTTTCATCCGACTGAGTTAAGACTTGGCCTGGACCATGTCAAGACCTGAGCCAACGACAGGGGGAAAAATTTTGACTTTTCGAAATACTATATGATGAGGGCGGGGCATCAAAATTTGTGTTTCGCAATGAAAAAGGATATGCTTGATAACTCCCCAGTACATGCTCCAAAAAATCCCAAACTTGACATGTATGTTTATCGTCAAGGCCTGAAGTTATCTCTATGACAACATTCAGTTATATATGCAGCGCCACCTAGCCCTTGAGGCATAAAAAAAAAAATACCCCACATACGGTATTTTGTACAAAAAATGTAAACTCATTCTAAGTGTGATAACTAAGTCATTTATGAATATTCTTTTAGTTTCCACCACTCAAAATGTTCACTGGCATCAGACTTATCCAAACATATATATATTTTTATTTATTTTTGATAGCCTCTGTGGACATTAAAAGCAATATCGTGAATGAAGGATATGCTTAATAACTCCACGGTACATGCTCCAAAAAAAATCCCACACTTGACATGTATGCTTATAATCAAGGCCTGAAGGTATCTCTATGACAACATTCAGTTATAAATACAGCGCCACCTAGCCCTTGAGGCATAAAAAAAAAAAACCCCACATACGGTATTTTGTACAAAAAATGTAAACTCATTCTAAGTGTGATAACTAAGTCATTTATGAATATTCTTTTAGTTTCCACCACTCAAATTGTTCACTGGCTTCACACCGATCCAAACGTATGTACGTTTCCATTTTGTTTTATTCATTTTTGATTGCCCCTTTGGACAATAAAAGTAACATTGTGCAATGAGTACAACAAGCGATGATGTGTATATACACTTTTACAAAAAATGCCAATCAGGGCAACTCATTGCCTAAAAATAAAAAAGGACGCTGATTTTTGCAGGTCTTAACAATCACCAAAACCTGTTGAGCTTGACACACACTGGCAAAAAAAAATATTCTACATGTAAACGTTTGTTGTGCCATTTTCAAAGAAATTTTGCTTCCAATATGCCAGTACCCCAACGTGCCAGTACCCTAACGTGCAAGTACCCCAACGTGCAAGGACCCCAACGTGGCCCGGGCTGCGAGGGCCCTTTATAGCTGCTCGCAGCTCTAGTTATTATTATTATTCTTTATTCTCCGCAAACGATCGCGATTTTGGGTACCTAAACATTCACGAAAAACTCACCGAACTTTGCACACTCCTCAGGCCCGGCGAAAAATTTGATATTATTAAGTCGTCATAACAATGCGACTCGATAGCGCCCCCTAGCGTAGAAAAATAAAAACCAAGCCCGGCACGTTTGAGCTAGAGCAACAAAAATTGGCAGGCACATGTAGCACCCCGAGACGCACAAAAAAGTCTATTGGGACCATGTAGCTAAAATGTACAGGAAGTGAGCTATGAATTTTTTTATGTACAATTTTGGCCTATTTTGGCACATTCACTGTGGTCATGCTTTTTCCCCCTTTGCAAACATTTTTTATCCAATTGACTTCAAACTTGGCATTTATCATCTCAAGACCTGAGAGAACAACTGGGCAAAACATCTTGCCTTTTTGAAATACTATATGACGGGGGCGGGGCATCAAATATTGCCTTTAAAATTTCATTTGTCCAGAAAGAGCAAATGCTTAATAACTCCCATGTTCAAGCTCCAAAAAATCTCAAACTTCTCAGGCAACGTAATAGTCACGGCCTGAAAACATCTATATGATAAAATTCAGTTATACATATAGCGCCACCTAGTGGTTACAATAAATGTCATACTTTACGTTTTTAGCTACTGTGCTGAGCTTGTTGAAGGGATCCATTTGAAAATTGGTCAGAAAAGCCTTAAGATGTTGATCATGCCCCACACCGAATATTGTAACTTTTCGCCAAAGGGCGTGGCCGCTACGGTGACGCAAAGTCTGAAGATTTTTCGTGAAAATAAAAGCTGCATTAACTTGACCGAGATGATCCTATCTTCTCAAAATTTCACACATTTGATGAGAGTCCAGCCCTAAAGACATCTACTGACTTATATTTCATCTAACTGATAGCGCCACCTAGTGGCAATTTTTTTTCTTACGAATTTTCTTCTACGTTTTTCTCCAAACACGTTAACTGGACCTACCTCATATTTGCTCAGATGAGGGTTTCGGCCTTCATGATGTCACAACACGAAGTTTGTGAGTTTTCGCGAATTGCTGTGGGTGTGGCTAAGCGCTGTTCGCCAAGAAAACAACGCCAGTTTTGAGGGTCTAAACATGCACAGAAACTCATGAAACTTGGCACACACATCTGGCCTGGTAAAATGAGCAATATTTTATTGTTGATTGTGCTATTTTTACAAAAATGACTCAATAGCGCCCCCTAGAAGTTTTTAACGAAGCAGCCCCGGTTGTACGTTTAAGCAAGAACGACAAATATTTTTAGGTGTATGAGGGAGCCCAAGACCTACAAAAAAGTCTCTTGGACCCATATGCTAAAATGAACAGGAAGTGAGCTACGAATTTTTGAATGTCCCATTTTTGACGATTTTTGCACATTCACAGGGGGCAGACTTTTGCCCACTTCTCCTACACGTTTCATCTGACTGAGTTAAGACTTGACCTGGACCATGTCAAGACCTGAGCCAACGACAGGGGGAAAAATCTTGACCTTTCGAAATACTATATGATGAAGGCGGGGCATCAAAATTTGTGTTTCGCACTGAAAAAGGATATGCATAATAACTCCCCGGTACATGCTCCAAGAAATCCAAAACTTGACATGTATGTTTATCGTCAAGGCCTGAAGCTATCTCTATGACAACATTCAGTTATATATGCAGCGCCACCTAGCCATTGAGGCATAAAAAAAAAATACCCCACATACGGTATTTTGTACAAAAAATGTAAACTCATTCTAAGTGTGATAACTAAGTCATTTATGAATATTCTTTTAGTTTCCACCACTCAAAATGTTCACTGGCATCAGACTTATCCAAACATATATATATTTTTATTTATTTTTGATAGCCTCTGTGGACATTAAAAGCAATATCGTGAATGTAGGATATGCTTAATAACTCCACCGTACATGCTCCAAAAAAAATCCCACACTTGACATGTATGCTTATAATCAAGGCCTGAAGGTATCTCGATGTCAACATTCAGTTATAAATACAGCGCCACCTAGCCCTTGAGGCTTATATAAAAAAAAAACCCCACATACGGTATTTTGTACAAAAAAATGTAAACTCATTCTAAGTGTGATGACTAAGTCATTTATGAATATTCTTTTAGTTTCCACCACTCAAATTGTTCACTGGCTTCACACCGATCCAAACGTATGTACGTTTCCATTTTGTTTTATTCATTTTTGATTGCCCCTTTGGACAATAAAAGTAACATTGTGCAATGAGTACAACGAGCGATGATGTATATATACACTTTTACAAAAAATACCAATCAGGGCAACTCATTGCCTAAAAATAAAAAAGGACGCTGATTTTTGCAGGTCTTAACAATCACCAAAACCCGTTGAGCTTGACACACACTGGCAAAAAAAAAATTCTACATGTAAACGTTTATTATGCCATTTTCAAAGAAATTTTGCTTCCAATATGCCAGTACCCCAACGTGCCAGTACCCCAACGTGCCAGTACCCTAACGTGCAAGTACCCCAACGTGCAAGGACTCCAACGTGGCCCGGGCTGCGAGGGCCCTTTATAGCTGCTCGCAGCTCTAGTTATTATTATTATTATTCTTCTTCTTCTTCTTTATTCTCCGCAAACGATCGCGATTTTGGGTACCTAAACATTCACGAAAACTCACCGAACTTTGCACACTCCTCAGGCCCGGCGAAAAATTTGATATTATTAAGTCGTCATAACAATGCGACTCGATAGCGCCCCCTAGCATAGAAAAATAAAAACCAAGCCCGGCACGTTTGAGCTAGAGCAACAAAAATTGGCAGGCACGTGTAGCACCCCGAGACGCACAAAAAAGTCTATTGGGACCATGTAGCTAAAATGTACAGGAAGTGAGCTATGAATTTTTTTATGTCCAATTTTGGCCTATTTTGGCACATTCACTGTGGTCATGCTTTTTCCCCCTTTGCAAACATTTTTCATCCAATTGACTTCAAACTTGGCATTTATCATCTCAAGACCTGAGAGAAAAACTGGGCAAAACATCTTGCCTTTTTGAAATACTATATGACGGGGGCGGGGCATCAAATATTGCCTTTAAAATTTCATTTGTCCAGAAAGAGCAAATGCTTAATAACTCCCATGTTCAAGCTCCAAAAAATCTCAAACTTATCAGGCAACTTAATAGTCACGGCCTGAAAACATCTATATGATAAAATTCAGTTATACATATAGCGCCACCTAGTGGTTACAATAAATGTCATACTTTACGTTTTTAGCTACTGTGCTGAGCTTGTTGAAGGGATCCATTTGAAAATTGGTCAGAAAAGGCTTAAGATGTTGATCATGCCCCACACCGAATATTGTAACTTTTCGCCAAAGGGCGTGGCCGCTACGGTGCCGCAAAATCTAAAGATTTTTCGTGAAAATAAAAGCTGCATTAACTTGACCGAGATGATCCTATCTTCTCAAAATTTCACACATTTGATGAGAGTCCAGCCCTAAAGACATCTACTGACTTATATTTCATCTAACTGATAGCGCCACCTAGTGACAATTTTTTTTATTACGAATTTTCTTCTACGTTTTTCTCCAAACACGTTAACTGGACCAACCTCATATTTGCTCAGATGAGGGTTTCGGCCTTCATGATGTCACAACACGAAGTTTGTGAGTTTTCGCGAATCGCTGTGGGCGTGGCTAAGCACTGTTCGCCAAGAAAACAACGCCAGTTTTGAGGGTCTAAACATGCGCAGAAACTCATGAAACTTGGCACACACATCTGGCCTGGTAAAATGAACAATATTTTATTGTTGATTGTGCTATTTTTACAAAAATGACTCAATAGCGCCCCCTAGAATTTTTTAACGAAGCAGCCCCGATTGTGCGTTTAAGCAAGATCTACGAAAATTTTTACGTGTATGAGGGAGCCAAAGACCTACAAAAAAGTCTCTTGGACCCATATGCTAAAATGAACAGGAAGTGAGCTACGAATTTTTGAATGTCCCATTTTTTACGATTTTTGCACATTTTCAGAGGGCATACTTTTGCCCACTTCTCCTACACGTTTTATCCGACTGACTTATGACTTGACCTGGACCATGCCAAGACCTGAGCCAACAACAGACGGAAAAATCTTGACTTTTGGAAATACTATATGATGAGGGCGGGGCATCAAAATTTGTGTTTCGCACTGAAAAAGGATATGCTTAATAACTCCCCGATACATGCTCCAAAAAATCCCAAACTTGACATGTATGTTTATCGTCAAGGCCTGAAGGTATCTCTATGACAACATTCAGTTATATATGCAGCGCCACCTAGCCCTTGAGGCATGAAAAAAAAATACCCCACTTACGGTATTTTGTACAAAAAATGTAAACTCATTCTAAGTGTGATAACTAAGTCATTTAGGAATATTCTTTTACCTTCCACCACTCAAAATATTCACTGGCATCAGACCTAACCAAACATACATATTTTTGTTATTTAGTTTTATGTATTTTTGATAGCCTCTATGGACATTAAAAGCAATATCGTGAATGAAGGCTATTGCTTAATAACTCCCAGGTACATGCTCCAAAAAATCCCATATTTGAAATGTATATTTAGAGTCAAGGCCTGAAGGTATCTCTATGACAAAATTCAGTTATAAATACAGCGCCACCTAGTCCTTGAGGCATAAAAAAAAATGCCTCACTTACGGTATTTTTGCAAAAATTGTAAACTCATTGTAAGTGTGATAACTAAGTCATTTATGAATATTCTTTTACTTTCCACCACTCAATATGTTCACTGGTATCAGACCGATCCAAACATACGTATTTTTTATATAGTTTTATTTATTTTTTTTATCGCCTCTATGGACAATAAAAGCAACATTGTGCAATGAGTACGAGCGATGATGTGTGTATATATACTTTTACGAAAAATACCAATCAGAGCAACTCATTGCCTAAAAATAAAAAAAAGACGCTGATTTTTGCAGATCTTAATCACCAAAACCCATTGAGCTTGACACACTCATCACACCTGGCAAAAAAAAAAAAAAAAGTCCACATGTTTATCATGCCATTTTCAAAGAAATTCTGCTTCCAATGTGCCAGTACCCCAATGTGCAAGTTCCCCAACGTGCAAGTACCCCAACGTGGCCCGGGCTGCGAGGGCCCTTTATAGCTGCTCGCAGCTCTAGTTATTATTATTATTCTTCTTCTTCTTCTTCTTCTTCTTCTTTATTCTCCGCAAACAATCGCGATTTTGGGTACCTAAACATTCACGAAAACTCACCGAACTTTGCACACTCCTCAGGCCCGGCGAAAAATTTGATATTATTAAGTCGTCATAACAATGCGACTCGATAGCGCCCCCTAGCGTAGAAAAATAAAAACCAAGCCCGGCACGTTTGAGCTAGAGCAACAAAAATTGGCAGGCACGTGTAGCACCCCGAGACGCACAAAAAAGTCTATTGGGACCATGTAGCTAAAATGTACAGGAAGTGAGCTATGAATTTTTTTATGTCCAATTTTGGCCTATTTTGGCACATTCACTGTGGTCATGCTTTTTCCCCCTTTGCAAACATTTTTCATCCAATTGACTTCAAACTTGGCATTTATCATCTCAAGACCTGAGAGAACAAATGGGCAAAACATCTTGCCTTTTTGAAATACTATATGACGGGGGCGGGGCATCAAATATTGCCTTTAAAATTTCATTTGTCCAGAAAGAGCAAATGCTTAATAACTCCCATGTTCAAGCTCCAAAAAATCTCAAACTTCTCAGGCAACGTAATAGTCACGGCCTGAAAACATCTATATGATAAAATTCAGTTATACATATAGCGCCACCTAGTGGTTACAATAAATGTCATACTTTACGTTTTTAGCTACTGTGCTGAGCTTGTTGAAGGGATCCATTTGAAAATTGGTCAGAAAAGGCTTAAGATGTTGATCATGCCCCACACCGAATATTGTAACTTTTCGCCAAAGGGCGTGGCCGCTACGGTGACGCAAAGTCTGAAGATTTTTCGTGAAAATAAAAGCTGCATTAACTTGACCGAGATGATCCTATCTTCTCAAAATTTCACACATTTGATGAGAGTCCAGCCCTAAAGACATCTACTGACTTATATTTCATCTAACTGATAGCGCCACCTAGTGGCAATTTTTTTTATTACGAATTTTCTTCTACGTTTTTCTCCAAACACGTTAACTGGACCTACCTCATATTTGCTCAGATGAGGGTTTCGGCCTTCATGATGTCACAACACGAAGTTTGTGAGTTTTCGCGAATTGCTGTGGGTGTGGCTAAGCGCTGTTCGCCAAGAAAACAACGCCAGTTTTGAGGGTCTAAACATGCACAGAAACTCATGAAACTTGGCACACACATCTGGCCTGGTAAAATGAGCAATATTTTATTGTTGATTGTGCTATTTTTACAAAAATGACTCAATAGCGCCCCCTAGAAGTTTTTAACGAAGCAGCCCCGGTTGTACGTTTAAGCAAGAATGACGAATATTTTTAGGTTTATGAGGGAGCCCAAGACCTACAAAAATGTCTCTTGGACCCATATGCTAAAAGGAACAGGAAGTGAGCTACGAATTTTTGAATGTCCCATTTTTGACAATTTTTGCACATTCACAGGGCGCAGACTTTTGCCCACTTCTCCTACACGTTTCATCTGACTGAGTTAAGACTTGACCTGGACCATGTCAAGACCTGAGCCAACGACAGGGGGAAAAATCTTGACCTTTCGAAATACTATATGATGAAGGCGGGGCATCAAAATTTGTGTTTCGCACTGAAAAAGGATATGCTTAATAACTCCCCGGTACATGCTCCAAAAAATCCCAAACTTGACATGTATGTTTATCGTCAAGGCCTGAAGCTATCTCTATGACAACATTCAGTTATATATGCAGCGCCACCTAGCCCTTGAGGCATAAAAAAAAAATACCCCACATACGGTATTTTGTACAAAAAATGTAAACTCATTCTAAGTGTGATAACTAAGTCATTTATGAATATTCTTTTAGTTTCCACCACTCAAAATGTTCACTGGCATCAGACTTATCCAAACATATATATATTTTTATTTATTTTTGATAGACTCTGTGGACATTAAAAGCAATATCGTGAATGAAGGATATGCTTAATAACTCCACGGTACATGCTCCAAAAAAAATCCCACACTTGACATGTATGCTTATAATCAAGGCCTGAAGGTATCTCGATGACAACATTCAGTTATAAATACAGCGCCACCTAGCCCTTGAGGCTTATATAAAAAAAAAAAAACCCCACATACGGTATTTTGTACAAAAAAATGTAAACTCATTCTAAGTGTGATGACTAAGTCATTTCTGAATATTCTTTTAGTTTCCACCACTCAAATTGTTCACTGGCTTCACACCGATCCAAACGTATGTACGTTTCCATTTTGTTTTATTCATTTTTGATTGCCCCTTTGGACAATAAAAGTAACATTGTGCAATGAGTACAACGAGCGATGATGTATATATACACTTTTACAAAAAATACCAATCAGGGCAACTCATTGCCTAAAAATAAAAAAGGACGCTGATTTTTGCAGGTCTTAACAATCACCAAAACCTGTTGAGCTTGACACACACTGGCCAAAAAAATATTCTACATGTAAACGTTTATTATGCCATTTTCAAAGAAATTTTGCTTCCAATATGCCAGTACCCCAACGTGCCAGTACCCTAACGTGCAAGTACCCCAACGTGCAAGGACTCCAACGTGGCCCGGGCTGCGAGGGCCCTTTATAGCTGCTCGCAGCTCTAGTTATTCTTCTTCTTCTTCTTCTTCTTCTTCTTCTTCTTTATTCTCCGCAAACGATCGCGATTTTGGGTACCTAAACATTCACGAAAACTCACCGAACTTTGCACACTCCTCAGGCCCGGCGAAAAATGTGATATTATTAAGTCGTCATAACAATGCGACTCGATAGCGCCCCCTAGCGTAGAAAAATAAAAACCAAGCCCGGCACGTTTGAGCTAGAGCAACAATAATTGGCAGGCACGTGTAGCACCCCGAGACGCACAAAAAAAGTCTATTGGGACCATGTAGCTAAAATGTACAGGAAGTGAGCTATGAATTTTTTAATGTCCAATTTCGGCCTATTTTGGCACATTCACTGTGGTCATGCTTTTTCCCCCTTTGCAAACATTTTTCATCCAATTGACTTCAAACTTGGCATTTATCATCTCAAGATCTGAGAGAACAACTGGGCAAAACATCTTGCCTTTTTGAAATACTATATGACGGGGGCGGGGCATCAAATATTGCCTTTAAAATTTCATTTGTCCAGAAAGAGCAAATGTTTAATAACTCCCATGTTTAAGCTCCAAAAAATCTCAAACTTCTCAGGCAACGTAATAGTCACGGCCTGAGAACATCTATATGATAAAATTCAGTTATACATATAGCGCCACCTAGTGGTTACAATAAATGTCATACTTTACGTTTTTAGCTACTGTGCTGAGCTTGTTGAAGGGATCCATTTGAAAATTGGTCAGAAAAGCCTTAAGATGTTGATCATGCCCCACACCGAATATTGTAACTTTTCGCCAAAGGGCGTGGCCGCTACGGTGACGCAAAGTCTGAAGATTTTTCGTGAAAATAAAAGCTGCATTAACTTGACCGAGATGATCCTATCTTCTCAAAATTTCACACATTTGATGAGAGTCCAGCCCTAAAGACATCTACTGACTTATATTTCATCTAACTGATAGCGCCACCTAGTGGCAATTTTTTTTATTACGAATTTTCTTCTACGTTTTTCTCCAAACACGTTAACTGGACCTACCTCATATTTGCTCAGATGAGGGTTTCGGCCTTCATGATGTCACAACACGAAGTTTGTGAGTTTTCGCGAATTGCTGTGGGTGTGGCTAAGCGGTGTTCGCCAAGAAAACAACGCCAGTTTTGAGGGTCTAAACATGCACAGAAACTCATGAAACTTGGCACACACATCTGGCCTGGTAAAATGAGCAATATTTTATTGTTGATTGTGCTATTTTTACAAAAATGACTCAATAGCGCCCCCTAGAAGTTTTTAACGAAGCAGCCCCGGTTGTACGTTTAAGCAAGAATGACGAATATTTTTAGGTTTATGAGGGAGCCCAAGACCTACAAAAATGTCTCTTGGACCCATATGCTAAAAGGAACAGGAAGTGAGCTACGAATTTTTGAATGTCCCATTTTTGACAATTTTTGCACATTCACAGGGCGCAGACTTTTGCCCACTTCTCCTACACGTTTCATCTGACTGAGTTAAGACTTGACCTGGACCATGTCAAGACCTGAGCCAACGACAGGGGGAAAAATCTTGACCTTTCGAAATACTATATGATGAAGGCGGGGCATCAAAATTTGTGTTTCGCACTGAAAAAGGATATGCTTAATAACTCCCCGGTACATGCTCCAAAAAATCCCAAACTTGACATGTATGTTTATCGTCAAGGCCTGAAGCTATCTCTATGACAACATTCAGTTATATATGCAGCGCCACCTAGCCCTTGAGGCATAAAAAAAAAATACCCCACATACGGTATTTTGTACAAAAAATGTAAACTCATTCTAAGTGTGATAACTAAGTCATTTATGAATATTCTTTTAGTTTCCACCACTCAAAATGTTCACTGGCATCAGACTTATCCAAACATATATATATTTTTATTTATTTTTGATAGCCTCTGTGGACATTAAAAGCAATATCGTGAATGAAGGATATACTTAATAACTCCACGGTACATGCTCCAAAAAAAATCCCACACTTGACATGTATGCTTATAATCAAGGCCTGAAGGTATCTCGATGACAACATTCAGTTATAAATACAGCGCCACCTAGCCCTTGAGGCTTATATAAAAAAAAAAAAAAACACATACGGTATTTTGTACAAAAAAATGTAAACTCATTCTAAGTGTGATGACTAAGTCATTTCTGAATATTCTTTTAGTTTCCACCACTCAAATTGTTCACTGGCTTCACACCGATCCAAACGTATGTACGTTTCCATTTTGTTTTATTCATTTTTGATTGCCCCTTTGGACAATAAAAGTAACATTGTGCAATGAGTACAACGAGCGATGATGTATATATACACTTTTACAAAAAATACCAATCAGGGCAACTCATTGCCTAAAAATAAAAAAGGACGCTGATTTTTGCAGGTCTTAACAATCACCAAAACCCGTTGAGCTTGACACACACTGGCAAAAAAAATATTCTACATGTAAACGTTTATTATGCCATTTTCAAAGAAATTTTGCTTCCAATATGCCAGTACCCCAACGTGCCAGTACCCTAACGTGCAAGTACCCCAACGTGCAAGGACTCCAACGTGGCCCGGGCTGCGAGGGCCCTTTATAGCTGCTCGCAGCTCTAGTTATTCTTCTTCTTCTTCTTCTTCTTCTTCTTCTTCTTTATTCTCCGCAAACGATCGCGATTTTGGGTACCTAAACATTCACGAAAACTCACCGAACTTTGCACACTCCTCAGGCCCGGCGAAAAATTTGATATTATTAAGTCGTCATAACAATGCGACTCGATAGCGCCCCCTAGCGTAGAAAAATAAAAACCAAGCCCGGCACGTTTGAGCTAGAGCAACAAAAATTGGCAGGCACGTGTAGCACCCCGAGACGCACAAAAAAGTCTATTGGGACCATGTAGCTAAAATGTACAGGAAGTGAGCTATGAATTTTTTAATGTCCAATTTTGGCCTATTTTGGCACATTCACTGTGGTCATGCTTTTTCCCCCTTTGCAAACATTTTTCATCCAATTGACATCAAACTTGGCATTTATCATCTCAAGACCTGAGAGAAAAACTGGGCAAAACATCTTGCCTTTTTGAAATACTATATGACGGGGGCGGGGCATCAAATATTGCCTTTAAAATTTCATTTGTCCAGAAAGAGCAAATGCTTAATAACTCCCATGTTCAAGCTCCAAAAAATCTCAAACTTCTCAGGCAACGTAATAGTCACGGCCTGAAAACATCTATATGATAAAATTCAGTTATACATATAGCGCCACCTAGTGGTTACAATAAATGTCATACTTTACGTTTTTAGCTACTGTGCTGAGCTTGTTGAAGGGATCCATTTGAAAATTGGTCAGAAAAGGCTTAAGATGTTGATCATGCCCCACACCGAATATTGTAACTTTTCGCCAAAGGGCGTGGCCGCTACGGTGACGCAAAGTCTGAAGATTTTTCGTGAAAATAAAAGCTGCATTAACTTGACCGAGATGATCCTATCTTCTCAAAATTTCACACATTTGATGAGAGTCCAGCCCTAAAGACATCTACTGACTTATATTTCATCTAACTGATAGCGCCACCTAGTGGCAATTTTTTTTATTACGAATTTTCTTCTACGTTTTTCTCCAAACACGTTAACTGGACCTACCTCATATTTGCTCAGATGAGGGTTTCGGCCTTCATGATGTCACAACACGAAGTTTGTGAGTTTTCGCGAATTGCTGTGGGTGTGGCTAAGCGGTGTTCGCCAAGAAAACAACGCCAGTTTTGAGGGTCTAAACATGCACAGAAACTCATGAAACTTGGCACACACATCTGGCCTGGTAAAATGAGCAATATTTTATTGTTGATTGTGCTATTTTTACAAAAATGACTCAATAGCGCCCCCTAGAAGTTTTTAACGAAGCAGCCCCGGTTGTACGTTTAAGCAAGAATGACGAATATTTTTAGGTTTATGAGGGAGCCCAAGACCTACAAAAATGTCTCTTGGACCCATATGCTAAAAGGAACAGGAAGTGAGCTACGAATTTTTGAATGTCCCATTTTTGACAATTTTTGCACATTCACAGGGCGCAGACTTTTGCCCACTTCTCCTACACGTTTCATCTGACTGAGTTAAGACTTGACCTGGACCATGTCAAGACCTGAGCCAACGACAGGGGGAAAAATCTTGACCTTTCGAAATACTATATGATGAAGGCGGGGCATCAAAATTTGTGTTTCGCACTGAAAAAGGATATGCTTAATAACTCCCCGGTACATGCTCCAAAAAATCCCAAACTTGACATGTATGTTTATCGTCAAGGCCTGAAGCTATCTCTATGACAACATTCAGTTATATATGCAGCGCCACCTAGCCCTTGAGGCATAAAAAAAAAATACCCCACATACGGTATTTTGTACAAAAAATGTAAACTCATTCTAAGTGTGATAACTAAGTCATTTATGAATATTCTTTTAGTTTCCACCACTCAAAATGTTCACTGGCATCAGACTTATCCAAACATATATATATTTTTATTTATTTTTGATAGACTCTGTGGACATTAAAAGCAATATCGTGAATGAAGGATATGCTTAATAACTCCACGGTACATGCTCCAAAAAAAATCCCACACTTGACATGTATGCTTATAATCAAGGCCTGAAGGTATCTCGATGACAACATTCAGTTATAAATACAGCGCCACCTAGCCCTTGAGGCTTATATAAAAAAAAAAAAAACCCACATACGGTATTTTGTACAAAAAAATGTAAACTCATTCTAAGTGTGATGACTAAGTCATTTCTGAATATTCTTTTAGTTTCCACCACTCAAATTGTTCACTGGCTTCACACCGATCCAAACGTATGTACGTTTCCATTTTGTTTTATTCATTTTTGATTGCCCCTTTGGACAATAAAAGTAACATTGTGCAATGAGTACAACGAGCGATGATGTATATATACACTTTTACAAAAAATACCAATCAGGGCAACTCATTGCCTAAAAATAAAAAAGGACGCTGATTTTTGCAGGTCTTAACAATCACCAAAACCTGTTGAGCTTGACACACACTGGCCAAAAAAATATTCTACATGTAAACGTTTATTATGCCATTTTCAAAGAAATTTTGCTTCCAATATGCCAGTACCCCAACGTGCCAGTACCCTAACGTGCAAGTACCCCAACGTGCAAGGACTCCAACGTGGCCCGGGCTGCGAGGGCCCTTTATAGCTGCTCGCAGCTCTAGTTATTCTTCTTCTTCTTCTTCTTCTTCTTCTTCTTCTTTATTCTCCGCAAACGATCGCGATTTTGGGTACCTAAACATTCACGAAAACTCACCGAACTTTGCACACTCCTCAGGCCCGGCGAAAAATGTGATATTATTAAGTCGTCATAACAATGCGACTCGATAGCGCCCCCTAGCGTAGAAAAATAAAAACCAAGCCCGGCACGTTTGAGCTAGAGCAACAATAATTGGCAGGCACGTGTAGCACCCCGAGACGCACAAAAAAAGTCTATTGGGACCATGTAGCTAAAATGTACAGGAAGTGAGCTATGAATTTTTTAATGTCCAATTTCGGCCTATTTTGGCACATTCACTGTGGTCATGCTTTTTCCCCCTTTGCAAACATTTTTCATCCAATTGACTTCAAACTTGGCATTTATCATCTCAAGATCTGAGAGAACAACTGGGCAAAACATCTTGCCTTTTTGAAATACTATATGACGGGGGCGGGGCATCAAATATTGCCTTTAAAATTTCATTTGTCCAGAAAGAGCAAATGTTTAATAACTCCCATGTTTAAGCTCCAAAAAATCTCAAACTTCTCAGGCAACGTAATAGTCACGGCCTGAGAACATCTATATGATAAAATTCAGTTATACATATAGCGCCACCTAGTGGTTACAATAAATGTCATACTTTACGTTTTTAGCTACTGTGCTGAGCTTGTTGAAGGGATCCATTTGAAAATTGGTCAGAAAAGCCTTAAGATGTTGATCATGCCCCACACCGAATATTGTAACTTTTCGCCAAAGGGCGTGGCCGCTACGGTGACGCAAAGTCTGAAGATTTTTCGTGAAAATAAAAGCTGCATTAACTTGACCGAGATGATCCTATCTTCTCAAAATTTCACACATTTGATGAGAGTCCAGCCCTAAAGACATCTACTGACTTATATTTCATCTAACTGATAGCGCCACCTAGTGGCAATTTTTTTTATTACGAATTTTCTTCTACGTTTTTCTCCAAACACGTTAACTGGACCTACCTCATATTTGCTCAGATGAGGGTTTCGGCCTTCATGATGTCACAACACGAAGTTTGTGAGTTTTCGCGAATTGCTGTGGGTGTGGCTAAGCGGTGTTCGCCAAGAAAACAACGCCAGTTTTGAGGGTCTAAACATGCACAGAAACTCATGAAACTTGGCACACACATCTGGCCTGGTAAAATGAGCAATATTTTATTGTTGATTGTGCTATTTTTACAAAAATGACTCAATAGCGCCCCCTAGAAGTTTTTAACGAAGCAGCCCCGGTTGTACGTTTAAGCAAGAATGACGAATATTTTTAGGTTTATGAGGGAGCCCAAGACCTACAAAAATGTCTCTTGGACCCATATGCTAAAAGGAACAGGAAGTGAGCTACGAATTTTTGAATGTCCCATTTTTGACAATTTTTGCACATTCACAGGGCGCAGACTTTTGCCCACTTCTCCTACACGTTTCATCTGACTGAGTTAAGACTTGACCTGGACCATGTCAAGACCTGAGCCAACGACAGGGGGAAAAATCTTGACCTTTCGAAATACTATATGATGAAGGCGGGGCATCAAAATTTGTGTTTCGCACTGAAAAAGGATATGCTTAATAACTCCCCGGTACATGCTCCAAAAAATCCCAAACTTGACATGTATGTTTATCGTCAAGGCCTGAAGCTATCTCTATGACAACATTCAGTTATATATGCAGCGCCACCTAGCCCTTGAGGCATAAAAAAAAAATACCCCACATACGGTATTTTGTACAAAAAATGTAAACTCATTCTAAGTGTGATAACTAAGTCATTTATGAATATTCTTTTAGTTTCCACCACTCAAAATGTTCACTGGCATCAGACTTATCCAAACATATATATATTTTTATTTATTTTTGATAGACTCTGTGGACATTAAAAGCAATATCGTGAATGAAGGATATGCTTAATAACTCCACGGTACATGCTCCAAAAAAAATCCCACACTTGACATGTATGCTTATAATCAAGGCCTGAAGGTATCTCGATGACAACATTCAGTTATAAATACAGCGCCACCTAGCCCTTGAGGCTTATATAAAAAAAAAAAAAACCCACATACGGTATTTTGTACAAAAAAATGTAAACTCATTCTAAGTGTGATGACTAAGTCATTTCTGAATATTCTTTTAGTTTCCACCACTCAAATTGTTCACTGGCTTCACACCGATCCAAACGTATGTACGTTTCCATTTTGTTTTATTCATTTTTGATTGCCCCTTTGGACAATAAAAGTAACATTGTGCAATGAGTACAACGAGCGATGATGTATATATACACTTTTACAAAAAATACCAATCAGGGCAACTCATTGCCTAAAAATAAAAAAGGACGCTGATTTTTGCAGGTCTTAACAATCACCAAAACCTGTTGAGCTTGACACACACTGGCCAAAAAAATATTCTACATGTAAACGTTTATTATGCCATTTTCAAAGAAATTTTGCTTCCAATATGCCAGTACCCCAACGTGCCAGTACCCTAACGTGCAAGTACCCCAACGTGCAAGGACTCCAACGTGGCCCGGGCTGCGAGGGCCCTTTATAGCTGCTCGCAGCTCTAGTTATTCTTCTTCTTCTTCTTCTTCTTCTTCTTCTTCTTTATTCTCCGCAAACGATCGCGATTTTGGGTACCTAAACATTCACGAAAACTCACCGAACTTTGCACACTCCTCAGGCCCGGCGAAAAATGTGATATTATTAAGTCGTCATAACAATGCGACTCGATAGCGCCCCCTAGCGTAGAAAAATAAAAACCAAGCCCGGCACGTTTGAGCTAGAGCAACAATAATTGGCAGGCACGTGTAGCACCCCGAGACGCACAAAAAAAGTCTATTGGGACCATGTAGCTAAAATGTACAGGAAGTGAGCTATGAATTTTTTAATGTCCAATTTCGGCCTATTTTGGCACATTCACTGTGGTCATGCTTTTTCCCCCTTTGCAAACATTTTTCATCCAATTGACTTCAAACTTGGCATTTATCATCTCAAGATCTGAGAGAACAACTGGGCAAAACATCTTGCCTTTTTGAAATACTATATGACGGGGGCGGGGCATCAAATATTGCCTTTAAAATTTCATTTGTCCAGAAAGAGCAAATGTTTAATAACTCCCATGTTTAAGCTCCAAAAAATCTCAAACTTCTCAGGCAACGTAATAGTCACGGCCTGAGAACATCTATATGATAAAATTCAGTTATACATATAGCGCCACCTAGTGGTTACAATAAATGTCATACTTTACGTTTTTAGCTACTGTGCTGAGCTTGTTGAAGGGATCCATTTGAAAATTGGTCAGAAAAGCCTTAAGATGTTGATCATGCCCCACACCGAATATTGTAACTTTTCGCCAAAGGGCGTGGCCGCTACGGTGACGCAAAGTCTGAAGATTTTTCGTGAAAATAAAAGCTGCATTAACTTGACCGAGATGATCCTATCTTCTCAAAATTTCACACATTTGATGAGAGTCCAGCCCTAAAGACATCTACTGACTTATATTTCATCTAACTGATAGCGCCACCTAGTGGCAATTTTTTTTATTACGAATTTTCTTCTACGTTTTTCTCCAAACACGTTAACTGGACCTACCTCATATTTGCTCAGATGAGGGTTTCGGCCTTCATGATGTCACAACACGAAGTTTGTGAGTTTTCGCGAATTGCTGTGGGTGTGGCTAAGCGGTGTTCGCCAAGAAAACAACGCCAGTTTTGAGGGTCTAAACATGCACAGAAACTCATGAAACTTGGCACACACATCTGGCCTGGTAAAATGAGCAATATTTTATTGTTGATTGTGCTATTTTTACAAAAATGACTCAATAGCGCCCCCTAGAAGTTTTTAACGAAGCAGCCCCGGTTGTACGTTTAAGCAAGAATGACGAATATTTTTAGGTTTATGAGGGAGCCCAAGACCTACAAAAATGTCTCTTGGACCCATATGCTAAAAGGAACAGGAAGTGAGCTACGAATTTTTGAATGTCCCATTTTTGACAATTTTTGCACATTCACAGGGCGCAGACTTTTGCCCACTTCTCCTACACGTTTCATCTGACTGAGTTAAGACTTGACCTGGACCATGTCAAGACCTGAGCCAACGACAGGGGGAAAAATCTTGACCTTTCGAAATACTATATGATGAAGGCGGGGCATCAAAATTTGTGTTTCGCACTGAAAAAGGATATGCTTAATAACTCCCCGGTACATGCTCCAAAAAATCCCAAACTTGACATGTATGTTTATCGTCAAGGCCTGAAGCTATCTCTATGACAACATTCAGTTATATATGCAGCGCCACCTAGCCCTTGAGGCATAAAAAAAAAATACCCCACATACGGTATTTTGTACAAAAAATGTAAACTCATTCTAAGTGTGATAACTAAGTCATTTATGAATATTCTTTTAGTTTCCACCACTCAAAATGTTCACTGGCATCAGACTTATCCAAACATATATATATTTTTATTTATTTTTGATAGACTCTGTGGACATTAAAAGCAATATCGTGAATGAAGGATATGCTTAATAACTCCACGGTACATGCTCCAAAAAAAATCCCACACTTGACATGTATGCTTATAATCAAGGCCTGAAGGTATCTCGATGACAACATTCAGTTATAAATACAGCGCCACCTAGCCCTTGAGGCTTATATAAAAAAAAAAAAAAACCACATACGGTATTTTGTACAAAAAAATGTAAACTCATTCTAAGTGTGATGACTAAGTCATTTCTGAATATTCTTTTAGTTTCCACCACTCAAATTGTTCACTGGCTTCACACCGATCCAAACGTATGTACGTTTCCATTTTGTTTTATTCATTTTTGATTGCCCCTTTGGACAATAAAAGTAACATTGTGCAATGAGTACAACGAGCGATGATGTATATATACACTTTTACAAAAAATACCAATCAGGGCAACTCATTGCCTAAAAATAAAAAAGGACGCTGATTTTTGCAGGTCTTAACAATCACCAAAACCTGTTGAGCTTGACACACACTGGCCAAAAAAATATTCTACATGTAAACGTTTATTATGCCATTTTCAAAGAAATTTTGCTTCCAATATGCCAGTACCCCAACGTGCCAGTACCCTAACGTGCAAGTACCCCAACGTGCAAGGACTCCAACGTGGCCCGGGCTGCGAGGGCCCTTTATAGCTGCTCGCAGCTCTAGTTATTCTTCTTCTTCTTCTTCTTCTTTATTCTCCGCAAACGATCGCGATTTTGGGTACCTAAACATTCACGAAAACTCACCGAACTTTGCACACTCCTCAGGCCCGGCGAAAAATGTGATATTATTAAGTCGTCATAACAATGCGACTCGATAGCGCCCCCTAGCGTAGAAAAATAAAAACCAAGCCCGGCACGTTTGAGCTAGAGCAACAATAATTGGCAGGCACGTGTAGCACCCCGAGACGCACAAAAAAAGTCTATTGGGACCATGTAGCTAAAATGTACAGGAAGTGAGCTATGAATTTTTTAATGTCCAATTTCGGCCTATTTTGGCACATTCACTGTGGTCATGCTTTTTCCCCCTTTGCAAACATTTTTCATCCAATTGACTTCAAACTTGGCATTTATCATCTCAAGATCTGAGAGAACAACTGGGCAAAACATCTTGCCTTTTTGAAATACTATATGACGGGGGCGGGGCATCAAATATTGCCTTTAAAATTTCATTTGTCCAGAAAGAGCAAATGTTTAATAACTCCCATGTTTAAGCTCCAAAAAATCTCAAACTTCTCAGGCAACGTAATAGTCACGGCCTGAGAACATCTATATGATAAAATTCAGTTATACATATAGCGCCACCTAGTGGTTACAATAAATGTCATACTTTACGTTTTTAGCTACTGTGCTGAGCTTGTTGAAGGGATCCATTTGAAAATTGGTCAGAAAAGCCTTAAGATGTTGATCATGCCCCACACCGAATATTGTAACTTTTCGCCAAAGGGCGTGGCCGCTACGGTGACGCAAAGTCTGAAGATTTTTCGTGAAAATAAAAGCTGCATTAACTTGACCGAGATGATCCTATCTTCTCAAAATTTCACACATTTGATGAGAGTCCAGCCCTAAAGACATCTACTGACTTATATTTCATCTAACTGATAGCGCCACCTAGTGGCAATTTTTTTTATTACGAATTTTCTTCTACGTTTTTCTCCAAACACGTTAACTGGACCTACCTCATATTTGCTCAGATGAGGGTTTCGGCCTTCATGATGTCACAACACGAAGTTTGTGAGTTTTCGCGAATTGCTGTGGGTGTGGCTAAGCGCTGTTCGCCAAGAAAACAACGCCAGTTTTGAGGGTCTAAACATGCACAGAAACTCATGAAACTTGGCACACACATCTGGCCTGGTAAAATGAGCAATATTTTATTGTTGATTGTGCTATTTTTACAAAAATGACTCAATAGCGCCCCCTAGAAGTTTTTAACGAAGCAGCCCCGGTTGTACGTTTAAGCAAGAACGACGAATATTTTTAGGTGTATGAGGGAGCCCAAGACCTACAAAAAAGTCTCTTGTACCCATATGCTAAAATGAACAGGAAGTGAGCTACGAATTTTTGAATGTCCCATTTTTGACAATTTTTGCACATTCACAGGGGGCAGACTTTTGCCCACTTCTCCTACACGTTTCATCTGACTGAGTTAAGACTTGACCTGGACCATGTCAAGACCTGAGCCAACGACAGGGGGAAAAATCTTGACCTTTCGAAATACTATATGATGAAGGTGGGGCATCAAAATTTGTGTTTCGCACTGAAAAAGGATATGCTTAATAACTCCCCGGTACATGCTCCAAAAAATCCCAAACTTGACATGTATGTTTATCGTCAAGGCCTGAAGCTATCTCTATGACAACATTCAGTTATATATGCAGCGCCACCTAGCCCTTGAGGCATAAAAAAAAAATACCCCACATACGGTATTTTGTACAAAAAATGTAAACTCATTCTAAGTGTGATAACTAAGTCATTTATGAATATTCTTTTAGTTTCCACCACTCAAAATGTTCACTGGCATCAGACTTATCCAAACATATATATATTTTTATTTATTTTTGATAGCCTCTGTGGACATTAAAAGCAATATCGTGAATGAAGGATATGCTTAATAACTCCACGGTACATGCTCCCAAAAAAATCCCACACTTGACATGTATGCTTATAATCAAGGCCTGAAGGTATCTCGATGACAACATTCAGTTATAAATACAACGCCACCTAGCCCTTGAGGCTTATATAAAAAAAAAACCCCACATACGGTATTTTGTACAAAAAAATGCAAACTCATTCTAAGTGTGATGACTAAGTCATTTCTGAATATTCTTTTAGTTTCCACCACTCAAATTGTTCACTGGCTTCACACCGATCCAAACGTATGTACGTTTCCATTTTGTTTTATTCATTTTTGATTGCCCCTTTGGACAATAAAAGTAACATTGTGCAATGAGTACAACGAGCGATGATGTATATATACACTTTTACAAAAAATACCAATCAGGGCAACTCATTGCCTAAAAATAAAAAAGGACGCTGATTTTTGCAGGTCATAACAATCACCAAAACCCGTTGAGCTTGACACACACTGGCAAAAAAAATATTCTACATGTAAATGTTTATTATGCCATTTTCAAAGAAATTTTGCTTCCAATATGCCAGTACCCCAACGTGCCAGTACCCTAACGTGCAAGTACCCCAACGTGCAAGGACTCCAACGTGGCCCGGGCTGCGAGGGCCCTTTATAGCTGCTCGCAGCTCTAGTTATTCTTATTCTTCTTCTTCTTCTTCTTTATTCTCCGCAAACGATCACGATTTCTGGTACCTAAACATTCACGAAAACTCACCAAACTTTGCACACTCCTCAGGCCCGGCGAAAAATTTGATATTATGAAGTCGTCATAACAACGCGACTCTATAGCGCCCCCTAGCATAGAAAAATAAAAACCAAGCCCGGCACGTTTGAGCTAGAGCAACAAAAATTGGCAGGCACGTGTAGCACCCCGAGACGCACAAAAAAGTCTATTGGGACCATGGAGCTAGAATGTACAGGAAATGAGCTATGAATTTTTTAATGTCCAATTTTGGCCTATTTTGGCACATTCACTGTGGTCATGCTTTTTCCCCCTTTGCAAACATTTTTCATCCAATTGACTTCAAACTTGGCATTTATCATCTCAAGACCTGAGAGAACAACTGGGCAAAAAGTCTTGCCTTTTCGAAATACTATATGATGGGGGCGGGGCATCAAATATTGCCTTTAAAATTTCATTTGTCCAGAAAGAGCAAATGCTTAATAACTCCCATGTTCAAGCTCCAAAAAATCTCAAACTTCTCAGGCAATGTAATAGTCACGGCCTGAAAACATCTATATGATAAAATTCATTTATACATATAGCGCCACCTAGTGGTTACAATAAATGTCATACTTTACGTTTTTAGCTACTGTGCTGAGCTTGTTGAAGGGATCCATTTGAAAATTGGTCAGAAAAGCCTTAACATGTTGATCATGCCCCACACCGAATATTGTAACTTTTCGCCAAAGGGCGTGGCCGCTACGGTGAGGCAAAGTCTGAAGATTTTTCGTGACAATAAAAGCTGCATTAACTTGACCGAGATGATCCTATCTTCTCAAAATTTCACACATTTGATGAGAGTCCAGCCCTAAAGACATCTACTAACTTACATTTCATCTAACTGATAGCGCCACCTAGTGGCAATTTTCTTTCTTACGAATTTTCTTCTACGTTTTTCTCCAAACACGTTAACTGGACCTACCTCATATTTGCTCAGATGAGGGTTTCGGCCTTCATGATGTCACAACACGAAGTTTGTGAGTTTTCGCGAATTGCTGTGGGCGTGGCTAAGCGCTGTTCGCCAAGAAAACAACGCCAGTTTTGAGGGTCTAAACATGCACAGAAACTCCTGAAACTTGGCACACACATCTGGCCTGGTAAAATGAGCAATATTTTATTGTTGATTGTGCTATTTTTACAAAAATGACTCAATAGCGCCCCCTCGAAATTTTTAACGAAGCAGCCCCGGTTGTACGTTTAAGCAAGAACGACGAATATTTTTAGGTGTATGAGGGAGCCCAAGACCTACAAAAGAGTCTCTTGTACCCATATGCTAAAATGAACAGGAAGTGAGCTACGAATTTTTGAATGTCCCATTTTTGACGATTTTTGCACATTCACAGGGGGCAGACTTTTGCCCACTTCTCCTACACGTTTCATCCGACTGAGTTAAGACTTGGCCTGGACCATGTCAAGACCTGAGCCAACGACAGGGGGAAAAATTTTGACTTTTCGAAATACTATATGATGAGGGCGGGGCATCAAAATTTGTGTTTCGCAATGAAAAAGGATATGCTTGATAACTCCCCGGTACATGCTCCAAAAAATCCCAAACTTGACATGTATGTTTAACGTCAAGGCCTGAAGTTATCTCTATGACAACATTCAGTTATATATGCAGCGCCACCTAGCCCTTGAGGCATGAAAAAAAAATACCCCACATACGGTATTTTGTACAAAAAATGTAAACTCATTCTAAGTGTGATAACGAAGTCATTTCTGAATATTCTTTTAGTTTCCACCACTCAAAATGTTCACTGGCATCAGACTTATCCAAACATATATATTTTTTTATTTATTTTTGATAGCCTCTATGGACATTAAAAGCAATATCGTGAATGAAGGATATGCTTAATAACTCCACGGTACATGCTCCAAAAAAAATCCCACACTTGACATGTATGCTTATAATCAAGGCCTGAAGGTATCTCTATGACAACATTCAGTTATAAATACAGCGCCACCTAGCCCTTGAGGCTTATATATAAAAAAAAACCCACATACGGTATTTTGTACAAAAAAATTTAAACTCATTCTAAGTGTGATGACTAAGTCATTTCTGAATATTCTTTTAGTTTCCACCACTCAAATTGTTCACTGGCTTCACACCGATCCAAACGTAAGTACGTTTCCATTTTGTTTTATTCATTTTTGATTGCCCCTTTGGACAATAAAAGTAACATTGTGCAATGAGTACAACGAGCGATGATGTATATATACACTTTTACAAAAAATATCAATCAGGGCAACTCATTGCCTAAAAATAAAAAAGGACGCTGATTTTTGCAGGTCTTAACAATCACCAAAACCCGTTGAGCTTGACACACACTGGCAAAAAAAATATTCTACATGTAAACGTTTATTATGCCATTTTCAAAGAAATTTTGCTTCCAATATGCCAGTACCCCAACGTGCCAGTACCCCAACGTGCCAGTACCCTAACGTGCAAGTACCCCAACGTGCAAGGACTCCAACGTGGCCCGGGCTGCGAGGGCCCTTTATAGCTGCTCGCAGCTCTAGTTATTATTATTATTATTAGGGCCCGAGCAGCGACCGCTGCGAGGTCCCTATTGTTTTTGTAAAAATTATTATTATTATTATTATTAGGGCCCGAGCAGCGACCGCTGCGAGGTCCCTATTGTTTTTGTAAAAATTATTATTATTATTATTATTATTATTATTATTATTATTATTATTATTATTATTATTATTATTATTATTATTATTATTCTTCTTTATTCTCCGCAAACAATCGCGATTTTGGGTACCTAAATATTCACGAAAACTCACCGAACTTTGCACACTCCTCAGGTCCGGCGAAAAATTTGATATTATGAAGTCGTTATAACAACGCGACTCTATAGCGCCCCCTAGCATAGAAAAATAAAAACCAAGCCCGGCACGTTTGAGCTAGAGCAACGAAAATTGGCAGGCACGTGTAGCACCCCGAGACGCACAAAAAAGTCTATTGGGACCATGTAGCTAAAATGTACAGGAAGTGAGCTATGAATTTTTTAATGTCCAATTTTGGCCTATTTTGGCACTTTCACTGTGGTCATGCTTTTTCCCCCTATGCAAACATTTTTCATCCCATTGACTTCAAACTTGGTATTTATCATCTCAAGACCTAAGAGAACAGCTGGGCAAAAAGTCTTGCCTTTTCGAAATACTATATGACGGGGGCGGGGCATCAAATATTGCCTTTAAAATTTCATTTGTCCAGAAAGAGCAAATGCTGAATAACTCCCATGTACAAGCTCCAAAAAATCTCAAACTTCTCAGGCAACGTAATAGTCACGGCCTGAAAACATCTATATGACAAAATTCAGTTATACATATAGCGCCACCTAGTGGTTACAATAAATGTCATACTTTACGTTTTTAGCTACTGTGCTGAGCTCGTTGAAGGGATCCAGTTGAAAATTGGCCAGAAAAGCCTTAAGATGTTGATGATGCCCCACACCGAATATTGTAACTTTTCGCCAAAGGGCGTGGCCGCTACGGTGACGCAAAGTCTGAAGATTTTTCGTGACAATAAAAGCTGCATTAACTTGACCGAGATGATCCTATCTTCTCAAAATTTCACACATTTGATGAGAGTCCAGCTCTAAAGACATCTACTAACTTACATTTCATCTAACTGATAGCGCCACCTAGTGGCAATTTTTTTTCTTACGAATTTTCTTCTACGTTTTTCTCCAAACACGTTAACTGGACCTACCTCATATTTGCTCAGATGAGGGTTTCGGCCTTCATGATGTCACAACACGAAGTTTGTGAGTTTTCACGAATTGCTGTGGGCGTGGCTAAGCGCTGTTCGCCAAGAAAACAACGCCAGTTTTGAGGGTCTAAACATGCACAGAAACTCCTGAAACTTGGCACAAACATCTGGCCTGGTAAAATGAGGAATATTTTATTGTTGATTGTGCTATTTTTACAAAAATGACTCAATAGCGCCCCCTCGAAATTTTTAACGAAGCAGCCCCGGTTGTACGTTTAAGCAAGAACGACGAATATTTTCAGGTGTATGAGGGAGCCCAAGACCTACAAAAAAGTCTCTTGTACCCATATGCTAAAATGAACAGGAAGTGAGCTACGAATTTTTGAATGTCCCATTTTTGACGATTTTTGCACATTCACAGGGGGCAGACTTTTGCCCACCTCTCCTACACGTTTCATCCGACTGAGTTAAGACTTGGCCTGGACCATGTCAAGACCTGAGCCAACGACAGGGGGAAAAATTTTGACTTTTCGAAATACTATATGATGAGGGCGGGGCATCAAAATTTGTGTTTCGCAATGAAAAAGGATATGCTTAATAACTCCCCGGTACATGCTCCAAAAAAAATCCCACACTTGACATGTATGCTTATAATCAAGGCCTGAAGGTATCTCTATGACAACATTCAGTTATAAATACAGCACCACCTAGCCGTTGAGGCTTATATAAAAAAAAATAAAAAAAATACCCCACATACGGTATTTTGTACAAAAAATGTACACTCATTCTAAGTGTGATAACTAAGTCATTTATGAATATTCTTTTAGTTTCCACCACTCAAATTGTTCACTGGCTTCACACCGATCCAAACGTATGTACGTTTCCATTTTGTTTTATTCATTTTTGATTGCCCCTTTGGACAATAAAAGTAACATTGTGCAATGAGTACAACGAGCGATGATGTATATATACACTTTTACAAAAAATATCAATCAGGGCAACTCATTGCCTAAAAATAAAAAAGGACGCTGATTTTTGCAGGTCTTAACAATCACCAAAACCCGTTGAGCTTGACACACACTGGCAAAAAAAATATTCTACATGTAAACGTTTATTATGCCATTTTCAAAGAAATTTTGCTTCCAATATGCCAGTACCCCAACGTGCCAGTACCCCAACGTGCCAGTACCCTAACGTGCAAGTACCCCAACGTGCAAGGACTCCAACGTGGCCCGGGCTGCGAGGGCCCTTTATAGCTGCTCGCAGCTCTAGTTATTATTATTATTATTAGGGCCCGAGCAGCGACCGCTGCGAGGTCCCTATTGTTTTTGTAAAAATTATTATTATTATTATTATTATTATTAGGGCCCGAGCAGCGACCGCTGCGAGGTCCCTATTGTTTTTGTAAAAATTATTATTATTATTATTATTATTATTATTATTATTAGGGCCCGAGCAGCGGCGGCGGCGGTGCCGCTGCGAGGCCCTATTGTTTTTGTAGGAATTCTTATTATTATTATTATTATTATTATTATTATTATTATTATTCTTCTCCGCAAACGATCACATTTTTGAGACACTAAACGTGACCGAAAACTCACCAAACTTTACACGCACATCAGGCCTGGCGAAAAATTTGATATTTTAAAGTCGCCATACATGACAAAAGAAAAATGGCTCCTTAGCGCCCCCTACATAGGTTAAACGGATCCCTGTCCCGCTACGATTGTCCGACGGCTATGAAAATTGTGTGGCACCTGTAGCACATCCCAATGAACAAAAACCTCTTTGAAGTGTGTACCCTAAAATAGACAGAAAGTGAGGTATGAGTATTTAAATGTCCAATTTTTGCCAATTTTTGCACATTTACAGGGGTCATACTTTTGCCCGCTTCTCCTACACGGTTAACCCGATTGACTTCAAACTTGGGATGGACCATCTCAACACCTGGGACAACATCATTGTGAAAAATGAAAAGTTTTTGATATACTATATGACGGCGGCGGCGCATCAAATTTAGAGTTTAAAAATTCTTACTTCACGAGGCATTGCCGGTTGTACGTTTAATCTAGAGCTACGAAAATTGGTACACATATGTAACAGACTATGACCTACAAAAAACTCTTTTTGAACCATATGCTAAACCTAACAGGAAGTCCACCATTTTGATTTATTTTGGAACGTGTTGCCATTTTTTTGGCCATTTCATTGGGGTCTTATTTTAACGAACTCCTCCTACAGTGTTTATCCGATCATCTTCAAACTTGGTGTGATTCATCTTAAGATGTTGAAGATGAAAAGTTATTGAAAGCTTTGTATTTCGTCGGACGCTGTTGTCATGGCATGCACTGTTTTTAAAGGAAAAAAAAATATCCTTAAAGAAGCATTGCCAGTTGTACGAAGCAGCTAGAGCTACGAAAATTTGTAGACATATGTAACAGCCCAAGATGTACAAAAAAGTCTCTTGGTGGCCTGTGCTAAACCCAACAGGAAGTCCCCCAGGGGCCGGGCATCACATTTTGAGCTAAAAAACTCCTCTTTAACAAAGCATACCCGGCTGTACGTTTCACATAGAGTTACCAACATTTGTAGAGGTATATAACAGCCCTCGAGGTACAAAAAACTCTTTTTGAACCATATGCTAAACCTAACAGGACGTCCGCCATTTTGATTTACTTTGGAACGTGTTGCCATTTTTTTGGGCCATTTCATAGGGATCATATTTTAACAAACTCCTCCTACAGAGTTTATCCGATCATCTTCAAACTTGGTGTGATTCATCTTAAGATGTTGAAAATGAAAAGTTATTGAAAGTTTTTTATTTAGTCACACGCTGTTGTCGTGGCATGCACTTTTTGCAAAGGAAAAAAATCCTTCTTAATGAAGCATTCCCAGTTGTACGAAGCAGCTAGAGCGACGAAAAATTGTAGACATATGTAACAGCCCAGGATGTACAAAAAAGTCTCTTGGTGCCATGTGCTAAACCCAACAGGAAGTCCCCCAGGGGCCGGGCATCACATTTTGAGCTAAAAAACTCCTCTTTAACGAAGCATTCCCGGTTGTACGTTTCACCTAGCGCTATGATAATTTGCAGGCATACATAAGAGCCCATGATGTACAAAAAAGTCTCTTGGAACCATGTGCTAAACCAAACAGGAAGTCTGCCATTTTGATTTATGATGGGATTTGTTGCCATTTTTTGTGGCCTTTTTCAGGGGTCATATTTTAACGAACCCCTCCTACAAAATTTATCCGACTGTCTTCAAACTTGGTGTGCTTCATCTTAAGATGTTTAAGATGCAAAGTTATCGAAAGTTATTTATTTTGTCGCACGCCGTTGTCATGGCGATGCATTGTTTGCCAAGTAAAATGCTGCTTTTTTGTTTTGGTCTAAACATGTGCAAAAACTCATGAAACTTTACACACACATCAGGCTTGTCATCAGCATGAATATTTTAGAGATTTATTATTCAATTTGCAATAAATGGTTCAATAGCGCCCTCTAGACATTTTTATGAAGCTTTTGCAAATGTTTTGTGTTTTATGATTCAGCTAGATTTGTAAAAATTGGGATACCTATCAGCCTAAGACTTACAAAAAGGTTTCTAAAGCCATATGCTGAATCAAAAAGGAAGTCTGCCATTTTGATTTACTTTGGTATTTGTAGCCATTTTTTGGGGCCTTTTATAGGGGTCATATTTTCAACAGAACTTATCAGATCGTCTTCATTCATTGGCGTGTTTCATCTTAAGATATTTAAGATGAAAAGTTATTGAATTTTTTTATTTTGTCACACTCCTTTGCTGTAGCCATGCATTGTTTGTGAAGAAAAATGCTTTTTTGAGAGTCTAAATATGGGTGAAAACTCACAAAACTTTGCACACACACCAGACCTGTCTGGAACATGAATATTTTATTTAGAGATTTGTTGTGCAATTTGTAATAAATGGCTCAATAGCGCCCTCTAGACATTTTTATGAAGTCTTTCCGATTATATGATTCAGCTAGATGTGTGAATATTGGCAGGCATGCCGAATATATCCAAAAAGTATTCTATATAGCCATGTGCCAATCCATTTTGATTTTATTTTGTTAATTGTGCATCGTTTTTGGCCTTTCCATGAAACTTTAAAACACAAAGCATGGCAAAAACGTTTACAATTTAGATGGTTTCCTATTTGACAGTACCCCAACATGCCAGTACCCCGACGTGCAAATACCCCAACGTGGCCCGGGTTGCGAGGGCCCTTTATAGCTGCTCGCAGCTCTAGTTATTATTATTATTAGGGCCCGAGCAGCGACCGCTGCGAGGTCCCTATTGTTTTTGTAAAAATTATTATTATTATTATTATTATTATTATTCTTCTTCTTCTTTATTCTCCGCAAACGATCGCGATTTTGGGTACCTAAACATTCACGAAAACTCACCAAACTTTGCACACTCCTCAGGCCCGGCGAAAAATTTGATATTATGAAGTCGTCATAACAATGCGACTCGATAGCGCCCCCTAGCGTAGAAAAATAAAAACCAAGCCCGGCACGTTTGAGCTAGAGCAACAAAAATTGGCAGGCACGTGTAGCACCGCGAGACGCACAAAAAAGTCTATTGGGACCATGTAGCTAAAATGTACAGGAAGTGAGCTATGAATTTTTTTATGTCCAATTTTGGCCTATTTTGGCACATTCACTGTGGTCATGCTTTTTCCCCCTTTGCAAAATTTTTTCATCCAATTGACTTCAAACTTGGCATTTATCATCTCAAGACCTGAGAGAAAAACTGGGCAAAACATCTTGCCTTTTTGAAATACTATATGACGGGGGCGGGGCATCAAATATTGCCTTTAAAATTTCATTTGTCCAGAAAGAGCAAATGCTGAATAACTCCCATGTACAAGCTCCAAAAAATCTCAAACTTCTCAGGCAACGTAATAGTCACGGCCTGAAAACATCTATATGATAAAATTCAGTTATACATATAGCGCCACCTAGTGGTTACAATAAATGTCATACTTTACGTTTTTAGCTACTGTGCTGAGCTCGTTGAAGGGATCCATTTGAAAATTGGTCAGAAAAGCCTTAAGATGTTGATCATGCCCCACACCGAATATTGTAACTTTTCGCCAAAGGGCGTGGCCGCTACGGTGACGCAAAGTCTGAAGATTTTTCGTGAAAATAAAAGCTGCATTAACTTGACCGAGATGATCCTATCTTCTCAAAATTTCACACATTTGATGAGAGTCCAGCCCTAAAGACATCTACTGACTTATATTTCATCTAACTGATAGCGCCACCTAGTGGCAATTTTTTTTATTACGAATTTTCTTCTACGTTTTTCTCCAAACACGTTAACTGGACCTACCTCTTATTTGCTCAGATGAGGGTTTCGGCCTTCATGATGTCACAACACGAAGTTTGTGAGTTTTCGCGAATTGCTGTGGGCGTGGCTAAGCGCTGTTCGCCAAGAAAACAACGCCAGTTTTGAGGGTCTAAACATGCACAGAAACTCATGAAACTTGGCACACACATCTGGCCTGGTAAAATGAGCAATATTTTATTGTTGATTGTGCTATTTTTACAAAAATTACTCAATAGCGCCCCCTAGAAGTTTTTAACGAAGCAGCCCCGGTTGTACGTTTAAGCAAGAACGACGAATATTTTTAGGTGTATGAGGGAGCCCAAGACCTACAAAAAAGTCTCTTGGACCCATATGCTAAAATGAACAGGAAGTGAGCTACGAATTTTTGAATGTCCCATTTTTGACGATTTTTGCACATTCACAGGGGGCAGACTTTAGCCCACTTCTCCTACACGTTTCATCCGACTGAGTTAAGACTTGGCCTGGACCATGTCAAGACCTGAGCCAACGACAGGGGGGAAAAATTTTGTCTTTTCGAAATACTATATTATGAGGGCGGGGCATCAAATTTTGTGTTTCGCAATGAAAAAGGATATGCTTGATAACTCCCCGGTACATGCTCCAAAAAATCCCAAACTTGACATGTATGTTTATCGTCAAGGCCTGAAGTTATCTCTGTGACAACATTCAGTTATATATGCAGCGCCACCTAGCCCTTGAGGAATAAAAAAAAAATACCCCACATACGGTATTTTGTACAAAAAATGTACACTCATTCTAAGTGTGATAACTCAGTCATTTATGAATATTCTTTTAGTTTCCACCACTCAAATTGTTCACTGGCTTCACACCGATCCAAACGTATGTACATTTCCATTTTGTTTTATTCATTTTTGATTGCCCCTTTGGACAATAAAAGTAACATTGTGCAATGAGTACAACGAGCGATGATGTGTATATACACTTTTACAAAAAATACCAATCAGGGCAACTCATTGCCTAAAAATAAAAAATAAGACGCTGATTTTTGCAGATCTTAACAATCACCAAAACCCATTGAGCTTGACACACTCATCACACCTGGCAAAAAAAAAAAAAAAAAAATCCACGTTTATCATGCCATTTTCAAAGAAATTCTGCTTCCAATGTGCCAGTACCCCAATGTGCAAGTTCCCCAACGTGCAAGTACCCCAACGTGGCCCGGGCTGCGAGGGCCCTTTATAGCTGCTCGCAGCTCTAGTTATTATTATTATTATTATTCTTTATTCTCCGCAAACAATCGCGATTTTGGGTACCTAAATATTCACGAAAACTCACCGAACTTTGCACACTCCTCAGGTCCGGCGAAAAATTTGATATTATGAAGTCGTTATAACAACGCGACTCTATAGCGCCCCCTAGCATAGAAAAATAAAAACCAAGCCCGGCACGTTTGAGCTAGAGCAACGAAAATTGGCAGGCACGTGTAGCACCCCGAGACGCACAAAAAAGTCTATTGGGACCATGTAGCTAAAATGTACAGGAAGTGAGCTATGAATTTTTTAATGTCCAATTTTGGCCTATTTTGGCACTTTCACTGTGGTCATGCTTTTTCCCCCTATGCAAACATTTTTCATCCCATTGACTTCAAACTTGGTATTTATCATCTCAAGACCTAAGAGAACAGCTGGGCAAAAAGTCTTGCCTTTTCGAAATACTATATGACGGGGGCGGGGCATCAAATATTGCCTTTAAAATTTCATTTGTCCAGAAAGAGCAAATGCTGAATAACTCCCATGTACAAGCTCCAAAAAATCTCAAACTTCTCAGGCAACGTAATAGTCACGGCCTGAAAACATCTATATGACAAAATTCAGTTATACATATAGCGCCACCTAGTGGTTACAATAAATGTCATACTTTACGTTTTTAGCTACTGTGCTGAGCTCGTTGAAGGGATCCAGTTGAAAATTGGTCAGAAAAGCCTTAAGATGTTGATGATGCCCCACACCGAATATTGTAACTTTTCGCCAAAGGGCGTGGCCGCTACGGTGACGCAAAGTCTGAAGATTTTTCGTGACAATAAAAGCTGCATTAACTTGACCGAGATGATCCTATCTTCTCAAAATTTCACACATTTGATGAGAGTCCAGCTCTAAAGACATCTACTAACTTACATTTCATCTAACTGATAGCGCCACCTAGTGGCAATTTTTTTTCTTACGAATTTTCTTCTACGTTTTTCTCCAAACACGTTAACTGGACCTACCTCATATTTGCTCAGATGAGGGTTTCGGCCTTCATGATGTCACAACACGAAGTTTGTGAGTTTTCACGAATTGCTGTGGGCGTGGCTAAGCGCTGTTCGCCAAGAAAACAACGCCAGTTTTGAGGGTCTAAACATGCACAGAAACTCCTGAAACTTGGCACAAACATCTGGCCTGGTAAAATGAGGAATATTTTATTGTTGATTGTGCTATTTTTACAAAAATGACTCAATAGCGCCCCCTCGAAATTTTTAACGAAGCAGCCCCGGTTGTACGTTTAAGCAAGAACGACGAATATTTTCAGGTGTATGAGGGAGCCCAAGACCTACAAAAAAGTCTCTTGTACCCATATGCTAAAATGAACAGGAAGTGAGCTACGAATTTTTGAATGTCCCATTTTTGACGATTTTTGCACATTCACAGGGGGCAGACTTTTGCCCACCTCTCCTACACGTTTCATCCGACTGAGTTAAGACTTGGCCTGGACCATGTCAAGACCTGAGCCAACGACAGGGGGAAAAATTTTGACTTTTCGAAATACTATATGATGAGGGCGGGGCATCAAAATTTGTGTTTCGCAATGAAAAAGGATATGCTTAATAACTCCCCGGTACATGCTCCAAAAAAAATCCCACACTTGACATGTATGCTTATAATCAAGGCCTGAAGGTATCTCTATGACAACATTCAGTTATAAATACAGCACCACCTAGCCGTTGAGGCTTATATAAAAAAAAATAAAAAAAATACCCCACATACGGTATTTTGTACAAAAAATGTACACTCATTCTAAGTGTGATAACTAAGTCATTTATGAATATTCTTTTAGTTTCCACCACTCAAATTGTTCACTGGCTTCACACCGATCCAAACGTATGTACGTTTCCATTTTGTTTTATTCATTTTTGATTGCCCCTTTGGACAATAAAAGTAAACATTGTGCAATGAGTACAACGAGAGATGATGTGTATATACACTTTTACAAAAAAATACCAATCAGGGCAACTCATTGCCTAAAAATAAATAAGGACGCTGATTTTTGCAGGTCTTAACAATCACCAAAATCCGTTGAGCTTGACAGACACTGGCAAAAAAAATATTCTACATGTAAACGTTTATTATGCCATTTTCAAAGAAATTTTGCTTCCAATATGCCAGTACCCCAACGTGCCAGTACCCCAACGTGCAAGTACCCCAACGTGCAAGTACCCCAACGTGCAAGGACCCCAACGTGGACCGGGCTGCGAGGGCCCTTTATAGCTGCTCGCAGCTCTAGTTATTATTATTCTTTATTCTCCGCAAACAATCGCGATTTTGGGTACATAAATATTCACGAAAACTCACCGAACTTTGCACACTCCTCAGGTCCGGCGAAAAATTTGATATTATGAAGTCGTTATAACAACGCGACTCTATAGCGCCCCCTAGCGTAGAAAAATAAAAACCAAGCCCGGCACGTTTGAGCTAGTGCAACAAAAATCGGCAGGCATGTGTAGCACCCCGAGACGCACAAAAAAGTCTATTGGGACCATGTAGCTAAAATGTACAGGAAGTGAGCTATGAATTTTTTAATGTCCAATTTTGGCCGATTTTGGCACATTCACTGTGGTCATGCTTTTTCCCCCTTTGCAAACATTTTTCATCCAATTGACTTCAAACTTGGCATTTATCATCTCAAGACCTGAGAGAACAACTGGGCAAAACATCTTGCCTTTTTGAAATACTATATGACGGGGGCGGGGCATCAAATATTGCCTTTAAAATTTCATTTGTCCAGAAAGAGCAAATGCTTAATAACTCCCATGTTCAAGCTCCAAAAAATCTCAAACTTCTCAGGCAACGTAATAGTCACGGCCTGAAAACATCTATATGATAAAATTCAGTTATACATATAGCGCCACCTAGTGGTTACAATAAATGTCATACTTTACGTTTTTAGCTACTGTGCTGAGCTTGTTGAAGGGATCCATTTGAAAATTGGTCAGAAAAGCCTTAAGATGTTGATCATGCCCCACACCGAATATTGTAACTTTTCGCCAAAGGGCGTGGCCGCTACGGTGACGCAAAGTCTGAAGATTTTTCGTGAAAATAAAAGCTGCATTAACTTGACCGAGATGATCCTATCTTCTCAAAATTTCACACATTTGATGAGAGTCCAGCCCTAAAGACATCTACTGACTTATATTTCATCTAACTGATAGCGCCACCTAGTGGCAATTTTTTTTCTTACGAATTTTCTTCTACGTTTTTCTCCAAACACGTTAACTGGACCTACCTCATATTTGCTCAGATGAGGGTTTCGGCCTTCATGATGTCACAACACGAAGTTTGTGAGTTTTCGCGAATCACTGTGGGCGTGGCTAAGCGCTGTTCGCCAAGTAAACAACGCCAGTTTTTATGGTCTAAACATGCGCAGAAACTCATGAAACTTGGCACACACATCTGGCCTGGTAAAATGAGCAATATTTTATAGTTGATTGTGCTATTTTTACAAAAATGACTCAATAGCGCCCCCTAGATATTTTTAACGAAGCAGCCCCGGTTGTACGTTTCAGCAAGATCTACGAAAATTTTTAGGTGTTTGAGGGAGCCCAAGACCTACAAAAAAGTCTCTTGGATCCATATGCTAAAATGAACAGGAAGTGAGCTACGAATTTTTGAATGTCCCATTTTTGACGATTTTTGCACATTCACAGGGGGCAGACTTTTGCCCACTTCTCCTACACGTTTCATCTGACTGAGTTAAGACTTGACCTGGACCATGTCAAGACCCGAGCCAACGACAGGGGGAAAAATCTTGACCTTTCTAAATACTATATGATGAAGGCGGGGCATCAAAATTTGTGTTTCGCACTGAAAAAGGATATGCTTAATAACTCCCCGGTACATGTTCCAAAAAATCCCAAACTTGACATGTATGTTTATCGTCAAGGCCTGAAGCTATCTCTATGACAACATTCAGTTATATATGCAGCGCCACCTAGCCCTTGAGGCATAAAAAAAAAATACCCCACATACGGTATTTTGTACAAAAAATGTAAACTCATTCTAAGTGTGATAACTAAGTCATTTATGAATATTCTTTTAGTTTCCACCACTCAAAATGTTCACTGGCATCAGACTTATCCAAACATATATATATTTTTATTTATTTTTGATAGCCTCTGTGGACATTAAAAGCAATATCGTGAATGAAGGATATGCTTAATAACTCCACGGTACATGCTCCAAAAAAAATCCCACACTTGACATGTATGCTTATAATCAAGGCCTGAAGGTATCTCGATGACAACATTCAGTTATAAATACAGCGCCACCTAGCCCTTGAGGCTTATATAAAAAAAAAAAAACCACATACGGTATTTTGTACAAAAAAATTTAAACTCATTCTAAGTGTGATGACTAAGTCATTTCTGAATATTCTTTTAGTTTCCACCACTCAAATTGTTCACTGGCTTCACACCGATCCAAACGTATGTACGTTTCCATTTTGTTTTATTCATTTTTGATTGCCCCTTTGGACAATAAAAGTAACATTGTGCAATGAGTACAACGAGCGATGATGTATATATACACTTTTACAAAAAATACCAATCAGGGCAACTCATTGCCTAAAAATAAAAAAGGACGCTGATTTTTGCAGGTCTTAACAATCACCAAAACCCGTTGAGCTTGACACACACTGGCAAAAAAAATATTCTACATGTAAACGTTTATTATGCCATTTTCAAAGAAATTTTGCTTCCAATATGCCAGTACCCCAACGTGCAAGTACCCCAACGTGCAAGGACCCCAACGTGGCCCGGGCTGCGAGGGCCCTTTATAGCTGCTCGCAGCTCTAGTTATTCTTCTTCTTCTTCTTTGTTATTATTCTTTTCCGCAAACAACCACATTTTTGAGGCACTAAACATGAACGAAAACTCACCAAACTTTACACGCAGATCGGGCCTGGCGAAAAATTTGATATTTTAAAGTCGCCATACATGATAACAGAAAAATGGCTCTGTAGCGCCACCTACATAGGTTAAACGGATCCCTGTCCCTCTACGATTGTCCGACGGCTATGAAAATTGTGTGGCACCTGTAGCACATCCCAATGAACAAAAACCTCTTTGTAGTGTGTACCCTAAAGTAGACAGAAAGTGAGGTATGAGTATTTAAATGTCCAATTTTTGCCAATTTTTGCACATTTACAGGGGTCATACTTTTGCCCGCTTCTCCTACACGGTTAACCCGATTGACTTCAAACTTGGGCTGTACCATCTCAACACCTGGGACAACATCATGGTAAAAAATCAAAAGTTTTTGACATACTATATGACGGTGGCGGGGCATCAAATTTACAGTTTCAAAATTCTTACTTAACGAAGCATTGCCGGTGGTACGTTTAACCTAGAGCTATGAAAATTGGTACACATATGTAACAGACTATGATCTACAAAAAAGCCTGTTGGTGCCATATGCTAAACCTAACAGGAAGTCCGCCAGAGGCGAGGCATCAAATTTTGTGTTTCAAAATTCTAACTTAATGAAGCATTCCCGGCTGTACATTTCACCTCGAGTTACCAAAATTTGAAGACATATGTAACAGCCCTCAAGGTACAAAAAACTCTTTTTGAACCAAATGCTAAACCGAACAGGAAGTCCGCCATTTTGATTTACTTTGGAACGTGTTGCCATTTTTTGGGCCATTTCATAGGGGTCTTATTTTAACGAACTCCTCCTACAGAGTTTATCCGATCATCTCCAAACTTGGTGTGATTCATCTTAAGATGTTGAAGATGAAAAGTTATTGAAAGCTTTTTATTTCGTCGCACGCTGTTGCCGTGGCATGCACAGTTTGCAAAAGAAAAAATTCCTTCTATATGAAGCATTCCCAGTTGTACGAAGCAGCGAGAGCTACAAAAATTTGGAGACAAATGTAACAGCCCACGATGTACAAAAAAAGTTTCTTGGTGCCATGTGCTAAACCCAACAGGAAGTCCCGTAGGGGCTGGGCATCACATTTTGAGCTAAAAAAAAAACTCCTCTTTAACGAAGCATTCCCGGTTGTACGTTTCACCTAGCGCTATGATAATTTAGAGGCATACATAAGAGCCCACGATGTACAAAAAAGTCTCTTGGAACCATGTGCTAAACCAAACAGGAAGTCCGCCATTTTGATTTACGTTGGGATTTGTAGCCATTTTTTTGTGGCCTTTTTTAGAACTCCTCCTACAAAATTTATCCGACTGTCTTCAAACTTGGTGTGCTTCATCTTAAGATGTTTAAGATGCAAAGTTATCGAAAGTGTTTTATTTTGTCGCACGCCGTTGCCATAGCGGTGCATTGTTTGCCAAGTAAAATGCTGCTTTCTTTTTTTTTTTTTTCTAAACATGCGAAAACTCATGAAACTTTGCTCACACATCAAACTTGCCATAAAAAATGAACATTTTAGAGAGTTTTTCTGCAATTTTCAATAAATGGCTCAATAGCGCCATCTCGACATTTTTATGAAGCTTTTGGAAATGTATGATTCAGCTAGATGTGAAAAAATTTGGATACCTATCAGCCTAAGACTTACAAAAAAAGTTTCTAAAGCCATATGCTAAACCAAACAGGAAGTCTGCCATTTTGATTAACTTTGGTATTTGTTGCCATTTTTGGGGCCTTTTATAGGCGTCATATATTCTTTGGCGCGTTTCATCTTAAGATATTTAAGATGAAAAGTTATTGAAATTTTTTATTTTGTTGCACGCCTTTGCTGTAGCGATGCATTGTTTGCAAAGAAAAATGTTTTTTATATGATTCAGCTAGATGTGTGAATATTGGGAGGCATATCTATCAGCCTAATACCTCCAAAAAGTATTCTACGAAAATTTGTAGACATATGTAGCAGCCCACGATGTTTAAAAAAAGTCTCTTGGTGTCAAGTGCTAAACCCAACTTCTTTTCTTGATAATTTGGAGGCATACATAAGAGCCCACGATGTACAAAAAAGGTCTCTTGGAACCATATGTTAAACCAAACAGGAAGTCTGACATTTTGATTTACTTTGGTATTTGTAGCCACTTTTTGGGGCCTTTTATAGGGGTCATATTTTCTGCAAAACTTATCACATCGTCTTCATTCTTTGGCATGTTTCATCTTAAGATATTTAAGATGAAAAGTTATTGAAATTTTTTATTTTGTCACATGCCTTTGCTTTAGGGATGCATTGTTTGCAAAGAATTTTTTTTTGAGAGTCTAAACACGGGGAAAAACTCACAAAACTGCACACAGATCAGATCTCTCATGAACATGAATATTTTATAATTTGTTGTGCAATTTGTAATAAATGGCTCAATAGCGTTGTCTAGATAGTTTTATGAAGTATATCCGATTATATGGTTCAGCTAGATGTGTGAATATTGGGAGGCATACCTATCAGCCAAATACCTCCAAAAAGTATTCTATAGGCATGTGCCAATCCATTTTGATTTTAAATTGTGCATAATTTTTGGCCTTCCATGAAACTTTGCAAACACAAAGCATGTCTAAAACATTTACAATTTAGACGGTTTCCTATGAAACAGTACCCCAATATGCCAGTACCCCGACATGCAAATACCCCAACGTGGCCCGGGTTGCGAGGGCCCTTTATAGCTGCTCGCAGCTCTAGTTATTAGGGCCCGAGCAGCGACCGCTGCGAGGTCCCTATTGTTTTTGTAAAAATTATTATTATTAGGGCCCGAGCAGCGACCGCTGCGAGGTCCCTATTGTTTTTGTAAAAATTATTATTATTATTATTATTATTATTATTATTATTATTATTAGGGCCCGAGCAGCTACCGCTGCGAGGTCCCTATTGTTTTTCGATCGGATTATTATTAGGGCCCGAGCAGCGACCGCTGCGAGGTCCCTATTGTTTTTGTAAAAATTATTATTATTATTATTATTATTATTATTATTATTATTATTATTAGGGCCCGAGCAGCGACCGCTGCGAGGTCCCTATTGTTTTTGTAAAAATTATTATTATTATTATTATTATTATTCTTTATTCTCCGCAAACAATCGCGATTTTGGGTACCTAAACATTCACGAAAACTCACCGAACTTTGCACACTCCTCAGGCCCGGCGAAAAATTTGATATTATGAAGTCGTCATAACAACGCGACTCTATAGCGCCCCCTAGCATAGAAAAATAAAAACCAAGCCCGGCACGTTTGAGCTAGAGCAACAAAAATTGGCAGGCACGTGTAGCACCCCGAGATGCACAAAAAAGTCTATTGGGACCATGTAGCTAGAATGTACAGGAAATGAGCTATGAATTTTTTTATGTCCAATTTTGGCCTATTTTGGCACATTCACTGTGGTCATGCTTTTTCCCCCTTTGCAAACATTTTTCATCCAATTGACTTCAAACTTGGCATTTATCATCTCAAGACCTGAGAGAACAACTGGGCAAAAAGTCTTGCCTTTTCGAAATACTATATGATGGGGGCGGGGCATCAAATATTGCCTTTAAAATTTCATTTGTCCAGAAAGAGCAAATGCTTAATAACTCCCATGTTCAAGCTCCAAAAAATCTCAAACTTCTCAGGCAATGTAATAGTCACGGCCTGAAAACATCTATATGATAAAATTCAGTTATACATATAGCGCCACCTAGTGGTTACAATAAATGTCATACTTTACGTTTTTAGCTACTGTGCTGAGCTCGTTGAAGGGATCCAGTTGAAAATTGGTCAGAAAAACCTTAAGATGTTGATGATGCCCCACACCGAATATTGTAACTTTTCGCCAAAGGGCGTGGCCGCTACGGTGACGCAAAATCTGAAGATTTTTCGTGACAATAAAAGCTGCATTAACTTGACCGAGATGATCCTATCTTCTCAAAATTTCACACATTTGATGAGAGTCCAGCTCTAAAGACATCTACTAACTTACATTTCATCTAACTGATAGCGCCACCTAGTGGCAATTTTTTTTCTTACGAATTTTCTTCTACGTTTTTCTCCAAACACGTTAACTGGACCTACCTCATATTTGCTCAGATGAGGGTTTCGGCCTTCATGATGTCACAACACGAAGTTTGTTAGTTTTCGCGAATTGCTGTGGGTGTGGCTAAGCGCTGTTCGCCAAGAAAACAACGCCAGTTTTGAGGGTCTAAACATGCACAGAAACTCATGAAACTTGGCACACACATCTGGCCTGGTAAAATGAGCAATATTTTATTGTTGATTGTGCTATTTTTACAAAAATGACTCAATAGCGCCCCCTAGAAGTTTTTAACGAAGCAGCCCCGGTTGTACGTTTAAGCAAGAACGACGAATATTTTTAGGTGTATGAGGGAGCCCAAGACCTACAAAAAAGTCTCTTGGACCCATATGCTAAAATGAACAGGAAGTGAGCTACGAATTTTTGAATGTCCCATTTTTGACAATTTTTGCACATTCACAGGGGGCAGACTTTTGCCCACTTCTCCTACACGTTTCATCTGACTGAGTTAAGACTTGACCTGGACCATGTCAAGACCTGAGCCAACGACAGGGGGAAAAATCTTAACTTTTCGAAATGCTATATGATGAAGGCGGGGCATCAAAATTTGTGTTTCGCAATGTAAAAGGAAATGCTTGATAACTCCCCGGGACATGCTCCAAAAAATCCCAAACTTGACATGTATGTTTATCGTCAAGGCCTGAAGTTATCTCTATGACAACATTCAGTTATATATGCAGCGCCACCTAGCCCTTGAGGCATGAAAAAAAAATACCCCACCTACGGTATTTTGTACAAAAAATGTAAACTCATTCTAAGTGTGATAACGAAGTCATTTATGAATATTCTTTTAGTTTCCACCACTCAAAATGTTCACTGGCATCAGACTTATCCAAACATATATATATTTTTATTTATTTTTGATAGCCTCTATGGACATTAAAAGCAATATCGTGAATGAAGGATATGCTTAATAACTCCACGGTACATGCTCCAAAAAAAAATCCCACACTTGACATGTATGCTTATAATCAAGGCCTGAAGGTATCTCTATGACAACATTCAGTTATAAATACAGCGCCACCTAGCCCTTGAGGCTTATATATAAAAAAAATAAATAAATACCCCACATACGGTATTTTGTACAAAAAATGTACACTCATTCTAAGTGTGATAACTAAGTCATTTATGAATATTCTTTTAGTTTCCACCACTCAAATTGTTCACTGGCTTCACACCGATCCAAACGTATGTACGTTTCCATATTTTTTTTATTCATTTTTGATTGCCCCTTTGGACAATAAAAGTAACATTGTGCAATGAGTACAACGAGCGATGATGTGTATATACACTTTTACAAAAAAATACCAATCAGGGCAACTCATTGCCTAAAAATAAAAAAGGACGCTGATTTTTGCAGGTCTTAACAATCACCAAAACCCGTTGAGCTTGACACACACACTGGCAAAAAAATATTCTACATGTAAACGTTTATTATGCCATTTTCAAAGAAATTTTGCTTCCAATATGCCAGTACCCCAACGTGCCAGTACCCCAACGTGCAAGGACCCCAACGTGGCCCGGGCTGCGAGGGCCCTTTATAGCTGCTCGCAGCTCTAGTTATTATTATTATTATTATTATTATTATTATTATTAGGGCCCGAGCAGCTACCGCTGCGAGGTCCCTATTGTTTTTCGATCGGATTATTATTATTATTATTATTATTATTATTCTTTTTCTCCGTAAACGATCACGATTTTGGGTACCTAAACATTTACGAAAACTCACCAAACTTTGCACACTCCTCAGGCCCGGCGAAAAATTTGATATTATGAAGTCGTCATAACAACGCGACTCTATAGCGCCCCCTAGCATAGAAAAATAAAAACCAAGCCCGGCATGTTTGAGCTAGAGCAACGAAAATTGGCAGGCACGTGTAGCACCTCGAGACGCACAAAAAAGTCTATTGGGACCATGTAGCTAAAATGTACAGGAAGTGAGCTATGAATTTTTTAATGTCCAATTTTGGCCTATTTTGGCACATTCACTGTGGTCATGCTTTTTCCCCCTTTGCAAACATTTTTCATCCAATTGACTTCAAACTTGGCATTTATCATCTCAAGACCTGAGAGAACAACTGGGGAAAAAATCTTGCCTTTTCGAAATACTATATGACGGGGGCGGGGCATCAAATATTGCCTTTAAAATTTCATTTGTCCAGAAAGAGCAAATGCTTAATAACTCCCATGTTCAAGCTCCAAAAAATCTCAAACTTATCAGGCAACTTAATAGTCACTGCCTGAAAACATCTATATGATAAAATTCAGTTATCCATGTAGCGCCACCTAGTGGTAACAATAATTGTCAGACTTTACGTTTTTAGCTACTGTGCTGAGCTCGTTGAAGGGATCCAGTTGAAAATTGGTCAGAAAAGCCTTAAGATGTTGATCATGCCCCACACCGAATATTGTAACTTTTCGCCAAAGGGCGTGGCCGCTACGGTGCCGCAAAGTCTGAAGATTTCTCGTGACAACAAAAGCTGCATGAACTTGACCGAGATGATGCTATCTTCTCAAAATTGTACGCAATTGATGAGAGTCCAGCTCTAAAGACATCTACTAACTTACATTTCATCTAACTGATAGCGCCACCTAGTGGCAATTTTTTTTCTTACGAATTTTCTTCTACGTTTTTCTCCAAACACGTTAACTGGACCTACCTCATATTTGCTCAGATGAGGGTTTCGGCCTTCATGATGTCACAACACGAAGTTTGTGAGTTTTCGCGAGTCGCTGTGGGCGTGGCTAAGCGCTGTTCGCCAAGAAAACAACGCCAATTTTGAGGGCCTAAACTGGCACAGAAACACACGAAACTTGGCACACACAGCTGGCCTGGCAAAATGAGCAATTTTTAATCGCCGATTGTGCTATTTTTACAAAAATGACTCAATAGCGCCCCCTAGAAATCTTTAACGAAACAGCCCCAGTTGTATGTTTAAGCAAGAACGACGAATATTTTTAGGTGTATGAGGGAGCCCAAGACCTACAAAAAAGTCTCTTGTACCCATATGCTAAAATGAACAGGAAGTGAGCTACGAATTTTTGAATGTCCCATTTTTGACGATTTTTGCACATTCACAGGGGGCAGACTTTTGCCCACTTCTCCTACACGTTTCATCCGACTGAGTTAAGACTTGGCCTGGACCATGTCAAGACCTGAGCCAACGACAGGGGGAAAAATTTTGACTTTTCAAAATACTATATGATGAGGGCGGGGCATCAAAATTTGTGTTTCGCAATGAAAAAGGATATGCTTGATAACTCCCCGGTACATGCTCCAAAAAATCCCAAACTTGACATGTATGTTTATCGTCAAGGCCTGAAGTTATCTCTATGACAACATTCAGTTATATATGCAGCGCCACCTAGCCCTTGAGGCATGAAAAAAAAATACCCCACATACGGTATTTTGTACAAAAAATGTACACTCATTCTAAGTGTGATAACTAAGTCATTTATGAATATTTTTTTAGTTTCCACCGCTCAAAATGTTCACTGGCATCAGACTTATCCAAACATATATATATTTATATTTATTTTTGATAGCCTCTATGGACATTAAAAGCAATATCGTGAATGAAGGATATGCTTAATAACTCCACGGTACATGCTCCAAAAAAAATCCCACACTTGACATGTATGCTTATAATCAAGGCCTGAAGGTATCTCTATGACAACATTCAGTTATAAATACAGCGCCACCTAGCCCTTGAGGCTTATATAAAAAAAAATAAAAAATACCCCACATACGGTATTTTGTACAAAAAATGTACACTCATTCTAAGTGTGATAACTAAGTCATTTATGAATATTCTTTTAGTTTCCACCACTCAAATTGTTCACTGGCTTGACACCGATCCAGTCGTATGTACGTTTCCATTTTGTTTTATTCATTTTTGATTGCCCCTTTGGACAATAAAAGTAACATTGTGCAATGAGTACAACGAGCGATGATGTGTATATACACTTTTACAAAAAAATACCAATCAGGGCAACTCATTGCCTAAAAATAAAAAAGGACGCTGATTTTTGCAGGTCTTAACAATCACCAAAACCCGTTGAGCTTGACACACACACTGGCAAAAAAATATTCTACATGTAAACGTTTATTATGCCATTTTCAAATAAATTTTGCTTCCAATATGCCAGTACCCCAATGTGCCAGTACCCCAACATGCAAGTACCACAACGTGCAAGGACCCCAACGTGGCCCGGGCTGCGAGGGCCCTTTATAGCTGCTCGCAGCTCTAGTTAGGGCCCGAGCAGCGGCGGCGGCGGTGCCGCTGCGAGGCCCTATTGTTTTTGTAGGAATTCTTATTATTATTATTATTATTATTATTATTATTATTATTATTATTCTCCGCAAACGATCACATTTTTGAGACACTAAACGTGACCGAAAACTCACCAAACTTTACACGCACATCAGGCCTGGCGAAAAATTAGATATTTTAAAGTCGCCATACATGACAAAAGAAAAATGGCTCCTTAGCGCCCCCTACATAGGTGAAACGGATCCCTGTCCCGCTACGATTGTCCGACGGCTATGAAAATTGTGTGGCACCTGTAGCACATCCCAATGAACAAAAACCTCTTTGAAGTGTGTACCCTAAAATAGACAGAAAGTGAGGTATGAGTATTTAAATGTCCAATTTTTGCCAATTTTTGCACATTTACAGGGGTCATACTTTTGCCCGCTTCTCCTACACGGTTAACCCGATTGACTTCAAACTTGGGATGGACCATCTCAACACCTGGGACAACATCATTGTGAAAAATGAAAAGTTTTTGATATACTATATGACGGCGGCGGCGCATCAAATTTAGAGTTTAAAAATTCTTACTTCACGAGGCATTGCCGGTTGTACGTTTAATCTAGAGCTACGAAAATTGGTACACATATGTAACAGACTATGACCTACAAAAAACTCTTTTTGAACCATATGCTAAACCTAACAGGAAGTCCACCATTTTGATTTATTTTGGAACGTGTTGCCATTTTTTTGGCCATTTCATTGGGGTCTTATTTTAACGAACTCCTCCTACAGTGTTTATCCGATCATCTTCAAACTTGGTGTGATTCATCTTAAGATGTTGAAGATGAAAAGTTATTGAAAGCTTTGTATTTCGTCGGACGCTGTTGTCATGGCATGCACTGTTTTTAAAGGAAAAACAAATATCCTTAAAGAAGCATTGCCAGTTGTACGAAGCATCTAGAGCTACGAAAATTTGTAGACATATGTAACAGCCCAAGATGTACAAAAAAGTCTCTTGGTGGCCTGTGCTAAACCCAACAGGAAGTCCCCCAGGGGCCGGGCATCACATTTTGAGCTAAAAAACTCCTCTTTAACAAAGCATACCCGGCTGTACGTTTCACATAGAGTTACCAACATTTGTAGAGGTATATAACAGCCCTCGAGGTACAAAAAACTCTTTTTGAACCATATGCTAAACCTAACAGGACGTCCACCATTTTGATTTACTTTGGAACGTGTTGCCATTTTTTTGGGCCATTTCATAGGGATCATATTTTAACAAACTCCTCCTACAGAGTTTATCCGATCATCTTCAAACTTGGTGTGATTCATCTTAAGATGTTGAAAATGAAAAGTTATTGAAAGTTTTTTATTTAGTCACACGCTGTTGTCGTGGCATGCACTTTTTGCAAAGGAAAAAAATCCTTCTTAATGAAGCATTCCCAGTTGTACGAAGCAGCTAGAGCGACGAAAAATTGTAGACATATGTAACAGCCCAGGATGTACAAAAAAGTCTCTTGGTGCCATGTGCTAAACCCAACAGGAAGTCCCCCAGGGGCCGGGCATCACATTTTGAGCTAAAAAACTCCTCTTTAACGAAGCATTTCCGGTTGTACGTTTCACCTAGCGCTATGATAATTTGCAGGCATACATAAGAGCCCATGATGTACAAAAAAGTCTCTTGGAACCATGTGCTAAACCAAACAGGAAGTCTGCCATTTTGATTTATGATGGGATTTGTTGCCATTTTTTGTGGCCTTTTTCAGGGGTCATATTTTAACGAACCCCTCCTACAAAATTTATCCGACTGTCTTCAAACTTGGTGTGTTTCATCTTAAGACGTTTAAGATGCAAAGTAATCGAAAGTTTTTTATTTTGTCACACGCTGTTGACATAGCAATGCATCGAATTGCACACCATATTTTGCGTTTTGATTAAACAGACAAAGCATTCCCGGTTGTACGTTTCACCTAAAGCTATGATAATTTGCAGGCAAACATAAGAGCTCAGGATGTACAAAAAAAGTCTCTTGGAGCCATATGCTAAACCAATCAGGAAGTCCACCATTTTGATTTACGTTGGGATTTGTAGCCATTTTTTGTGGCCTTTTTTAGGGGTCATATTTTAACGAACTCCTCCTTCAAAATTTATCCGACTGTCTTTAAACTTGGTGTGCTTCATCTTAAGATGTTTAAGATGCAAAGTTATCGAAAGTTATTTATTTTGTCGCACGCCGTTGTCATGGCGATGCATTGTTTGCCAAGTAAAATGCTGCTTTTTTGTTTTGGTCTAAACATGTGCAAAAACTCATGAAACTTTACACACACATCAGGCTTGTCATCAGCATGAATATTTTAGAGATTTATTATTCAATTTGCAATAAATGGTTCAATAGCGCCCTCTAGACATTTTTATGAAGCTTTTGCAAATGTTTTGTGTTTTATGATTCAGCTAGATTTGTAAAAATTGGGATACCTATCAGCCTAAGACTTACAAAAAGGTTTCTAAAGCCATATGCTGAATCAAAAAGGAAGTCTGCCATTTTGATTTACTTTGGTATTTGTAGCCATTTTTTGGGGCCTTTTATAGGGGTCATATTTTCAACAGAACTTATCAGATCGTCTTCATTCATTGGCGTGTTTCATCTTAAGATATTTAAGATGAAAAGTTATTGAATTTTTTTATTTTGTCACACTCCTTTGCTGTAGCCATGCATTGTTTGTGAAGAAAAATGCTTTTTTGAGAGTCTAAATATGGGTGAAAACTCACAAAACTTTGCACACACACCAGACCTGTCTGGAACATGAATATTTTATTTAGAGATTTGTTGTGCAATTTGTAATAAATGGCTCAATAGCGCCCTCTAGACATTTTTATGAAGTCTTTCCGATTATATGATTCAGCTAGATGTGTGAATATTGGCAGGCATGCCGAATATATCCAAAAAGTATTCTATATAGCCATGTGCCAATCCATTTTGATTTTATTTTGTTAATTGTGCATCGTTTTTGGCCTTTCCATGAAACTTTAAAACACAAAGCATGGCAAAAACGTTTACAATTTAGATGGTTTCCTATTTGACAGTACCCCAACATGCCAGTACCCCGACGTGCAAATACCCCAACGTGGCCCGGGTTGCGAGGGCCCTTTATAGCTGCTCGCAGCTCTAGTTATTCTTCTTTTTCTTCTCCGCAAACAATCGCATTTTTGAGACACTAAACGTGAACGAAAACTCACCAAACTTTACACGCACATCAGGCCTGGCGAAAAATTTGATATTTTAAAGTCGCCATACATGATAACAGAAAAATGGCTCTGTAGCGCCACCTACATAGGTTTAACGGATCCCTGTCCCGCTACGATTGTCCTACGGCTACGAAAATTGTGTGGCACCTGTAGCACATCCAGATGAACAAAAACCTCTTTGATAGTTGTACCCTAAAATAGACAGGAAGTGAGGTATGATCATTTGAATGTCCAATTTTGGCTTATTTTTGCACATTTACAGGGGTCATACTTTTGCCCACTTCTCCTACACGGTTAACCCGATTGAGTTCAAACTTGGGATGTACCATCTCAACACCTGGGACAACACCATGGTAAAAAATCTAAAGTTTTTGACATACTATATGACGGTGGCGGGGCATCAAATTTAGAGTTTCAAAATTCTTGCTTAACGTAGTATTGCCGGTTGTACGTTTAACCTAGAGCTACGAAAATTGGTACACATATGTAACAGACTATGATCTACAAAAAAGTCTGTTGGTGCCATATGCTAAACCCAACAGGAAGTCCGCTAGAGGCGGGGCATCAAATTTTGCGTTTCAAAATTCTTACTTAAAGAAGCATTCCCGGCTGTACGTTTCACCTAGAGTTACCAAAATTTGAAGACATATGTAACAGCCCTAAAGGTACAAAAAACTCTTTTTGAACCATGTGCTAAACCTAACAGAAAGTCCACCATTTTGATTTACTTTGGAACGTGTTGCCATTTTTTTGGCCATTTCATAGGGGTCTCATTTTAACGAACTCCTTCTACAGAGTTTATCCCATCATCTTCAAACTTGGTGTGATTCATCATAAGATGTTGACGATGAAAATTTATTAAAAGCTTTTTATTTCGTTGCACGCTGTTGTCGTGGCATGCACTTGTTTGCAAAGGAAAAAAAAATCCTTCTTAATGAAGCATTCCCAGTTGTACGAAGCAGCTAGAGCTACGAAAATTTGGAGACATATGTAACAGCCCACGATGTACAAAAAAGTCTCTTGGTGCTATGTGCTAAACCCAACAGGAAGTCCCCCAGGGGCCGGGCATCACATTTTGAGCTAAAAAAAACTCCTCTTTAACGAAGCATTCCCGGTTGTACGTTTTACCTAGAGTTACCAAAATTTGAAGACATATGTAACAGGCCTCGAGGTACAAAAAACTCTTTTTGAAACATATGCTAACCCCAACAGGAAGTCCGCCATTTTGATTTACTTTGGAACGTGTTGCGATTTTTTTGGGCCATTTCATAGGGGTCTCATTTTAACGAACTCCTCCTACAGAGTTTATCCCATCATCTTCAAACATGGTGTGATTCATCATAAGATGTTGACGATGAAAATTTATTGAAAGCTTTTTATTTCGTTGCACGCTGTTGTCGTGGCATGCACTTTTTGCAAAGGAAAAAAAATCTTATTAATGAAGCATTCCCAGTTGTACGAAGCAGCTAGAGCGACGGAAAATTGTAGACATATGTAACAGTCCAGGATGTACAAAAAAGTATCTTGGTGCCATGTGCTTAACCTAACAGGAAGTCCCCCAGGGGCCGGGCATCACATTTTTAGCTAAAAAACTCCTCTTTAACGAAGCATTCCCGGTTGTACGTTTCACCTAGCGCTATGATAATTTGCAGGCATACATAAGAGCCCATGATGTACAAAAAAGTCTCTTGGAACCATGTGCTAAACCAAACAGGAAGTCTGCCATTTTGATTTATGATGGGATTTGTTGCCATTTTTTGTGGCCTTTTTCAGGAGTCATATTTTAACGAACCCCTCCTACAAAATTTATCCGACTGTCTTCAAACTTGGTGTGTTTCATCTTAAGATGTTTAAGATGCAAAGTAATCGAAAGTTTTTTATTTTGTAACACGCTGTTGCCATAGCAATGCATTGTTTGTCAAGTGCTGCTTTTTTTTTTTTTATACACATGAAAAGTCATTAAACTTTGCAAACACATCAGACTTGTCATGAACATGAATTTTCAGAGATTTATTGTGCAATTTGCAATAAATAGCGCCCTCTAGACATTTTTATGAAGCATTTCCGATTGTATGATTATGCTAGACCTACAAAAAAGTATTATGTAGCCATTTGCCAAACCAAAGAGGAAGTCCGCTATTTTGATTTTATTTTGGGAATTATACATCATTTTTGGCCTTTTTCATTAAACTTTGCACAGACAAGGCATGGAAAAAAACTAACATTTTAAATGGTCCTTGTTCCATGTAACAGTTGTCAAGTGCTGCTTTTTTTTTTTTTTTTTATACACATGAAAACTCATGAAACTTTGCAAACACATCAGACTTGTCATGAACATGAATTTTTAGAGATTTATTGTGCAATTTGCAATAAATAGCGCCCTCTAGACATTTTTATGAAGCATATCCGATTGTATGATTATGCTTGACCTACAAAAAAGTATTATGTAGCCATTTGCCAAACCAAAGAGGAAGTCCGCTATTTTGATTTTATTTTGGGAATTATACATCATTTTTGACCTTTTTCATTAAACTTTGCACAGACAAGGCATGGAAAAAACTAACATTTTAAATGGTCCTTGTTCCATGTAACAGTACCCCAACGTGCCAGTACCCTGACGTGCAAGTAACCCAACGTTGTGCTCAATAGCGCCCTCTATGCATTTTTATGGAGCATTTCCAATTGTATGATTCAAGCGATACACAACTAAAGATGACTTGACCAAGATTTATGAAAACTGGGAGGCATACCTATTAGCTTAAGACCTACAAAAGGTATTCTGTAGCCGTATGCTAAACCTAAAAGGAAGTCCACCATTTTGAATTTATTTTGGGAATTGCACACCATATTTTGCGTTTTGATTAAACTTTGCACACACAAGGCTTGTCAAAAACATTTTAGATGGTCCTTGTCCTATTTGACAGTACCCCAACGTGCCAGTTCCCCCGACGTGCAAGTACCCCAACGTGGCCCGGGTTGCGAGGGCCCTTTATAGCTGCTCGCAGCTCTAGTTATTATTCTTCTTCTTCTTCTTCTTCTTTATTCTCCGCAAACGATCGCGATTTTGGGTACCTAAACATTCACGAAAACTCACCGAACTTTGCATACTCCTCAGGCCCGGCGAAAAATTTGATATTATTAAGTCGTCATAACAATGCGACTCGATAGCGCCCCCTAGCGTAGAAAAATAAAAACCAAGCCCGGCACGTTTGAGCTAGAGCAACAAAAATTGGCAGGCATGTGTAGCACCCCGAGACGCACAAAAAAGTCTATTGGGACCATGTAGCTAAAATGTACAGGAAGTGAGCTATGAATTTTTTAATGTCCAATTTTGGCCTATTTTGGCACATTCACTGTGGTCATGCTTTTTCCCCCTTTGCAAACATTTTTCATCCAATTGACTTCAAACTTGGCATTTATCATCTCAAGACCTGAGAGAACAACTGGGCAAAACATCTTGCCTTTTTGAAATACTATATGACGGGGGCGGGGCATCAAATATTGCCTTTAAAATTTCATTTGTTCAGAAAGAGCAAATGCTTAATAACTCCCATGTTCAAGCTCCAAAAAATCTCAAACTTCTCAGGCAACGTAATAGTCACGGCCTGAAAACATCTATATGATAAAATTCAGTTATACATATAGCGCCACCTAGTGGTTACAATAAATGTCATACTTTACGTTTTTAGCTACTGTTCTGAGCTTGTTGAAGGGATCCATTTGAAAATTGGTCAGAAAAGCCTTAAGATGTTGATCATGCCCCACACCGAATATTGTAACTTTTCGCCAAAGGGCGTGGCCGCTACGGTGACGCAAAGTCTGAAGATTTTTCGTGAAAATAAAAGCTGCATTAACTTGACCGAGATGATCCTATCTTCTCAAAATTTCACACATTTGATGAGAGTCCAGCCCTAAAGACATCTACAAACTTATATTTCATCTAACTGATAGCGCCACCTAGTGGCAATTTTTTTTCTTACGAATTTTCTTCTACGTTTTTCTCCAAACACGTTAACTGGACCTACCTCATAATTGCTCAGATGAGGGTTTCGGCCTTCATGATGTCACAACACGAAGTTTGTGAGTTTTCGCGAATTGCTGTAGGCGTGGCTAAGCGCTGTTCGCCAAGAAAACAACGCCAGTTTTGAGGGTCTAAACATGCACAGAAACTCCTGAAACTTGGCACACACATCTGGCCTGGTAAAATGAGCAATATTTTATTGTTGATTGTGCTATTTTTACAAAAATGACTCAATAGCGCCCCCTCGAAATTTTTAACGAAGCAGCCCCGGTTGTACGTTTAAGCAAGAACGACGAATATTTTTAGGTGTATGAGGGAGCCCAAGACCTACAAAAAAGTCTCTTGTACCCATATGCTAAAATGAACAGGAAGTGAGCTACGAATTTTTGAATGTCCCATTTTTGACGATTTTTGCACATTCACAGGGGGCAGACTTTTGCCCACTTCTCCTACACGTTTCATCCGACTGAGTTAAGACTTGGCCTGGACCATGTCAAGACCTGAGCCAACGACAGGGGGAAAAATTTTGACTTTTCGAAATACTATATGATGAGGGCGGGGCATCAAAATTTGTGTTTCGCAATGTAAAAGGATATGCTTGATAACTCCCCGGGACATGCTCCAAAAAATCCCAAATTTGACATCTATGTTTATCGTCAAGGCCTGAAGTTATCTCTATGACAACATTCAGTTATATATGCAGCGCCACCTAGCCCTTGAGGCATGAAAACAAAATACCCCACATACGGTATTTTGTAAAAAAAATGTACACTCATTCTAAGTGTGATAACTAAGTCATTTATGAATATTCTTTTAGTTTCCACCACTCAAATTGTTCACTGGCTTCACACCGATCCAAACGTATGTACGTTTCCATTTTGTTTTATTCATTTTTGATTGCCCCTTTTGACAATAAAAGTAACATTGTGCAATGAGTACAACGAGCGATGATGTGTATATACACTTTTACAAAAAAATACCAATCAGGGCAACTCATTGCCTAAAAATAAAAAAGGACGCTGATTTTTGCAGGTCTTAACAATCACCAAAACCCGTTGAGCTTGACACACACACTGGCAAAAAAATATTCTACATGTAAACGTTTATTATGCCATTTTCAAAGAAATTTTGCTTCCAATATGCCAGTACCCCAATGTGCCAGTACCCCAACGTGCAAGTACCCCAACGTGGCCCGGGCTGCGAGGGCCCTTTATAGCTGCTCGCAGCTCTAGTTAGGGCCCGAGCAGCTACCGCTGCGAGGTCCCTATTGTTTTTCGATCGGATTATTATTATTATTATTAGGGCCCGAGCAGCTACCGCTGCGAGGTCCCTATTGTTTTTCGATCGGATTATTATTATTATTATTATTATTATTATTATTATTCTCCGTAAACGATCACGATTTTGGGTACCTAAACATTTACGAAAACTCACCAAACTTTGCACACTCCTCAGGCCCGGCGAAAAATTTGATATTATGAAGTCGTCATAACAACGCGACTCTATAGCGCCCCCTAGCATAGAAAAATAAAAACCAAGCCCGGCATGTTTGAGCTAGAGCAACGAAAATTGGCAGGCACGTGTAGCACCCCGAGACGCACAAAAAAGTCTATTGGGACCATGTAGCTAAAATGTACAGGAAGTGAGCTATGAATTTTTTAATGTCCAATTTTGGCCTATTTTGGCACATTCACTGTGGTCATGCTTTTTCCCCCTTTGCAAACATTTTTCATCCAATTGACTTCAAACTTGGCATTTATCATCTCAAGACCTGAGAGAACAACTGGGGAAAAAATCTTGCCTTTTCGAAATACTATATGACGGGGGCGGGGCATCAAATATTGCCTTTAAAATTTCATTTGTCCAGAAAGAGCAAATGCTTAATAACTCCCATGTTCAAGCTCCAAAAAATCTCAAACTTATCAGGCAACTTAATAGTCACGGCCTAAAAACATCTATATGATAAAATTCAGTTATCCATGTAGCGCCACCTAGTGGTAACAATAATTGTCATACTTTACGTTTTTAGCTACTGTGCTGAGCTCGTTGAAGGGATCCAGTTGAAAATTGGTCAGAAAAGCCTTAAGATGTTGATCATGCCCCTCACCGAATATTGTAACTTTTCGCCAAAGGGCGTGGCCGCTATGGTGCCGCAAAGTCTGAAGATTTCTCGTGACAACAAAAGCTGCATTAACTTGACCGAGATGATGCTATCTTCTCAAAATTGTACACAATTGATGAGAGTCCAGCCCTAAAGACATCTACAAACTTATATTTCATCTTACTGATAGCGCCACCTACTGGCAATTTTTTTTCTTACGATTTTTCTTCAATGTTTTTCTCCAACCATGTTAACTGGACCTACCTCATATTTGCTCAGATGAGGGTGTCGGCCTTCATGCTGTCACAACACGAAGTTTGTGAGTTTTCGCGAGTCGCTGTGGGCGTGGCTAAGCGCTGTTCGCCAAGAAAACAACGCCAATTTTGAGGGCCTAAACTGGCACAGAAACACACGAAACTTGGCACACACAGCTGGCCTGGCAAAATGAGCAATTTTTTATCGGCGATTGTGCTATTTTTACAAAAATGACTCAATAGCGCCCCCTAGAAATCTTTAACGAAACAGCCCCAGTTGTACGTTTAAGCAAGAACGACGAATATTTTTAGGTGTATGAGGGAGCCCAAGTCCTACAAAAAAAGTCTCTTGGACCCATATGCTAAAATGAACAGGAAGTGAGCTACGAATTTTTGAATGTCCCATTTTTGACAATTTTTGCACATTCACAGGGGGCAGACTTTTGCCCACTTCTCCTACACGTTTCATCTGACTGAGTTAAGACTTGACCTGGACCATGTCAAGACCTGAGCCAACGACAGGGGGAAAAATCTTGACCTTTCGAAATACTATATGATGAAGGCGGGGCATCAAAATTTGTGTTTCGCACTGAAAAAGGATATGCTTAATAACTCCCCGGTACATGCTCCAAAAAATCCCAAACTTGACATGTATGTTTATCGTCAAGGCCTGAAGCTATCTCTATGACAACATTCAGTTATATATGCAGCGCCACCTAGCCCTTGAGGCATAAAAAAAAAAATACCCCACATACGGTATTTTGTACAAAAAATGTAAACTCATTCTAAGTGTGATAACTAAGTCATTTATGAATATTCTTTTAGTTTCCACCACTCAAAATGTTCACTGGCATCAGACTTATCCAAACATATATATATTTTTATTTATTTTTGATAGCCTCTGTGGACATTAAAAGCAATATCGTGAATGAAGGATATGCTTAATAACTCCACGGTACATGCTCCAAAAAAAATCCCACACTTGACATGTATGCTTATAATCAAGGCCTGAAGGTATCTCGATGACAACATTCAGTTATAAATACAGCGCCACCTAGCCCTTGAGGCTTATATAAAAAAAAAAAACACATACGGTATTTTGTACAAAAAAATGTAAACTCATTCTAAGTGTGATGACTAAGTCATTTATGAATATTCTTTTCGTTTCCACCACTCAAATTGTTCACTGGCTTCACACCGATCCAAACGTATGTACGTTTCCATTTTGTTTTATTCATTTTTGATTGCCCCTTTGGACAATAAAAGTAACATTGTGCAATGAGTACAACGAGCGATGATGTATATATACACTTTTACAAAAAATACCAATCAGGGCAACTCATTGCCTAAAAATAAAAAAGGACGCTGATTTTTGCAGGTCTTAACAATCACCAAAACCCGTTGAGCTTGACACACACTGGCAAAAAAAATATTCTACATGTAAACGTTTATTATGCCATTTTCAAAGAAATTTTGCTTCCAATATGCCAGTACCCCAACGTGCCAGTACCCCAACGTGCCAGTACCCTAACGTGCAAGTACCCCAACGTGCAAGGACTCCAACGTGGCCCGGGCTGCGAGGGCCCTTTATAGCTGCTCGCAGCTCTAGTTATTATTCTTCTTCTTTATTCTCCGCAAACGATCGCGATTTTGGGTACCTAAACATTCACGAAAACTCACCGAACTTTGCACACTCCTCAGGCCCGGCGAAAAATTTGATATTATTAAGTCGTCATAACAATGCGACTCGATAGCGCCCCCTAGCGTAGAAAAATAAAAACCAAGCCCGGCACGTTTGAGCTAGAGCAACAAAAATTGGCAGGCACGTGTAGCACCCCGAGACGCAAAAAAAAGTCTATTGGGACCATGTAGCTAAAATGTACAGGAAGTGAGCTATGAATTTTTTTATGTCCAATTTTGGCCTATTTTGGCACATTCACTGTGGTCATGCTTTTTCCCCCTTTGCAAACATTTTTCATCCAATTGACTTCAAACTTGGCATTTATCATCTCAAGACCTGAGAGAACAACTGGGCAAAACATCTTGCCTTTTTGAAATACTATATGACGGGGGCGGGGCATCAAATATTGCCTTTAAAATTTCATTTGTCCAGAAAGAGCAAATGCTTAATAACTCCCATGTTCAAGCTCCAAAAAATCTCAAACTTCTCAGGCAACGTAATAGTCACGGCCTGAAAACATCTATATGATAAAATTCAGTTATACATATAGCGCCACCTAGTGGTTACAATAAATGTCATACTTTACGTTTTTAGCTACTGTGCTGAGCTTGTTGAAGGGATCCATTTGAAAATTGGTCAGAAAAGCCTTAAGATGTTGATTATGCCCCACACCGAATATTGTAACTTTTCGCCAAAGGGCGTGGCCGCTACGGTGACGCAAAGTCTGAAGATTTTTCGTGAAAATAAAAGCTGCATTAACTTGACCGAGATGATCCTATCTTCTCAAAATTTCACACATTTGATGAGAGTCCAGCCCTAAAGACATCTATGAACTTATATTTCATCTAACTGATCGCGCCACCTAGTGGCAATTTTTTTTCTTACGAATTTTCTTCTACGTTTTTCTCCAAACACGTTAACTGGACCTACCTCATATTTGCTCAGATGAGGGTTTCGGCCTTCATGATGTCACAACACGAAGTTTGTGAGTTTTCGCGAATTGCTGTGGGTGTGGCTAAGTGCTGTTCGCCAAGAAAACAACGCCAGTTTTGAGGGTCTAAACATGCACAGAAACTCATGAAACTTGGCACACACATCTGGCCTGGTAAAATGAGCAATATTTTATTGTTGATTGTGCTATTTTTACAAAAATGACTCAATAGCGCCCCCTAGAAGTTTTTAACGAAGCAGCCCCGGTTGTACGTTTAAGCAAGAACGCCGAATATTTTTAGGTGTATGAGGGAGCCCAAGACCTACAAAAAAGTATCTTGTACCCATATGCTAAAATGAACAGGAAGTGAGCTACGAATTTTTGAATGTCCCATTTTTGACGATTTTTGCACATTCACAGGGGGCAGACTTTTGCCCACTTCTCCTACACGTTTCATCCAACTGAGTTAAGACTTGGCCTGGACCATGTCAAGACCTGAGCCAACGACAGGGGGGAAAATGTTGACTTTTCGAAATACGATATGATGAGGGCGGGGCATCAAAATTTGTGTTTCACAATGAAAAAGGATATGCTTGATAACTCCCCGGTACATGCTCCAAAAAATCCCAAACTTGACATGTATGTTTATCGTCAAGGCCTGAAGTTATCTCTATGACAACATTCAGTTATATATGCAGCGCCACCTAGCCCTTGAGGCATGAAAAAAAAATACCCCACATACGGTATTTTGTACAAAAAATGTAAACTCATTCTAAGTGTGATAACTAAGTCATTTATGAATATTCTTTTAGTTTCCACCACTCAAAATGTTCACTGGCATCAGACTTATCCAAACATATATATATTTTTATTTATTTTTGATAGCCTCTATGGACATTAAAAGCAATATCGTGAATGAAGGATATGCTTAATAACTCCACGGTACATGCTCCAAAAAAAATCCCACACTTGACATGTATGCTTATAATCAAGGCCTGAAGGTATCTCTATGACAACATTCAGTTATAAATACAGCGCCACCTAGCCCTTGAGGCTTATATAAAAAAAAATAAAAAATACCCCACATACGGTATTTTGTACAAAAAAATGTACACTCATTCTAAGTGTGATAACTAAGTCATTTATGAATATTCTTTTAGTTTCCACCACTCAAATTGTTCACTGGCTTCACACCGATCCAAACGTATGTACGTTTCCATTTTGTTTTATTCATTTTTGATTGCCCCTTTGGACAATAAAAGTAACATTGTGCAATGAGTACAACGAGCGATGATGTGTATATACACTTTTACAAAAAAATACCAATCAGGGCAACTCATTGCCTAAAAATAAAAAAGGACGCTGATTTTTGCAGGTCTTAACAATCACCAAAACCCGTTGAGCTTGATACACACACTGGCAAAAAAATATTCTACATGTAAACGTTTATTATGCCATTTTCAAAGAAATTTTGCTTCCAATATGCCAGTACCCCAATGTGCCAGTACCCCAACGTGCAAGTACCCCAATGTGCAAGGACCCCAACGTGGCCCGGGCTGCGAGGGCCCTTTATAGCTGCTCGCAGCTCTAGTTATTATTATTCTTTATTCTCCGCAAACGATCGCGATTTTGGGTACCTAAACATTCACGAAAACTCACCGAACTTTGCACACTCCTCAGGCCCGGCGAAAAATTTGATATTATTAAGTCGTCATAACAATGCGACTCGATAGCGCCCCCTAGCGTAGAAAAATAAAAACCAAGCCCGGCATGTTTGAGCTAGAGCAACAAAAATTGGCAGGCACGTGTAGCACCCCGAGACGCACAAAAAAGTCTATTGGGACCATGTAGCTAAAATGTACAGGAAGTGAGCTATGAATTTTTTAATGTCCAATTTTGGCCTATTTTGGCACATTCACTGTGGTCATGCTTTTTCCCCCTTTGCAAACATTTTTCATCCAATTGACTTCAAACTTGGCATTTATCATCTCAAGACCTGAGAGAACAACTGGGCAAAACATCTTGCCTTTTTGAAATACTATATGACGGGGGCGGGGCATCAAATATTGCCTTTAAAATTTCATTTGTCCAGAAAGAGCAAATGCTTAATAACTCCCATGTTCAAGCTCCAAAAAATCTCAAACTTCTCTGGCAACGTAATAGTCACGGCCTGAAAACATCTATATGATAAAATTCAGTTATACATATAGCGCCACCTAGTGGTTACAATAAATGTCATACTTTACGTTTTTAGCTACTGTGCTGAGCTTGTTGAAGGGATCCATTTGAAAATTGGTCAGAAAAGCCTTAAGATGTTGATCATGCCCCACACCGAATATTGTAACTTTTCGCCAAAGGGCGTGGCCGCTACGGTGACGCAAAGTCTGAAGATTTTTCGTGAAAATAAAAGCTGCATTAACTTGACCGAGATGATCCTATCTTCTCAAAATTTCACACATTTGATGAGAGTCCAGCCCTAAAGACATCTACTGACTTATATTTCATCTAACTGATAGCGCCACCTAGTGGCAATTTTTTTTCTTACGAATTTTCTTCTACGTTTTTCTCCAAACACGTTAACTGGACCTACCTCCTATTTGCTCAGATGAGGGTTTCGGCCTTCATGATGTCACAACACGAAGTTTGTGAGTTTTCGCGAATTGCTGTGGGTGTGGCTAAGCGCTGTTCGCCAAGAAAACAACGCCAGTTTTGAGGGTCTAAACATGCACAGAAACTCATGAAACTTGGCACACACATCTGGCCTGGTAAAATGAGCAATATTTTATTGTTGATTGTGCTATTTTTACAAAAATGACTCAATAGCGCCCCCGAGAAGTTTTTAACGAAGCAGCCCCGGTTGTACGTTTAAGCAAGAACGACGAATATTTTTAGGTGTATGAGGGAGCCCAAGACCTACAAAAAAAAGTCTCTTGGACCCATATGCTAAAATGAACAGGAAGTTAGCTACGAATTTTTGAATGTCCCATTTTTGACTATTTTTGCACATTAACAGGGGGCAGACTTTTGCCCACTTCTCCTACACGTTTCATCTGACTGAGTTAAGACTTGACCTGGACCATGTCAAGACCTGAGCCATCGACAGGGGGAAAAATCTTGACCTTTCGAAATACTATATGATGAAGGCGGGGCATCAAAATTTGTGTTTCGCACTGAAAAAGGATATGCTTAATAACTCCCCGGTACATGCTCCAAAAAATCCCAAACTTGACATGTATGTTTATCGTCAAGGCCTGAAGCTATCTCTATGACAACATTCAGTTATATATGCAGCGCCACCTAGCCCTTGAGGCATAAAAAAAAAATACCCCACATACGGTATTTTGTACAAAAAATGTAAACTCATTCTAAGTGTGATAACTAAGTCATTTATGAATATTCTTTTAGTTTCCACCACTCAAAATGTTCACTGGCATCAGACTTATCCAAACATATATATATTTTTATTTATTTTTGATAGCCTCTGTGGACATTAAAAGCAATATCGTGAATGAAGGATATGCTTAATAACTCCACGGTACATGCTCCAAAAAAAATCCTACACTTGACATGTATGCTTATAATCAAGGCCTGAAGGTATCTCGATGACAACATTCAGTTATAAATACAGCGCCACCTAGCCCTTGAGGCTTATATAAAAAAAAAAAAACCCACATACGGTATTTTGTACAAAAAATGTAAACTCATTCTAAGTGTGATGACTAAGTCATTTATGAATATTCTTTTAGTTTCCACCACTCAAATTGTTCACTGGCTTCACACCGATCCAAACGTATGTACGTTTCCATTTTGTTTTATTCATTTTTGATTGCCCCTTTGGACAATAAAAGTAACATTGTGCAATGAGTACAACGAGCGATGATGTATATATACACTTTTACAAAAAATACCAATCAGGGCAACTCATTGCCTAAAAATAAAAAAGGACGCAGATTTTTGCAGGTTTTAACAATCCCCAAAACCCGTTGAGCTTGATACACACTGGCAAAAAAAATATTCTACATGTAAACGTTTATTATGCCATTTTCAAAGAAATTTTGCTTCCAATATGCCAGTACCCCAACGTGCCAGTACCCTAACGTGCAAGTACCCCAACGTGCAAGGACTCCAACGTGGCCCGAGCTGCGAGGGCCCTTTATAGCTGCTCGCAGCTCTAGTTATTATTCTTCTTCTTCTTCTTTATTCTCCGCAAACGATCGCGATTTTGGGTACCTAAACATTCACGAAAACTCACCGAACTTTGCACACTCCTCAGGCCCGGCGAAAAATTTGATATTATTAAGTCGTCATAACAATGCGACTCGATAGCGCCCCCTAGCATAGAAAAATAAAAACCAAGCCTAGTTTGAGCTAGTGCAACAAAAATCGGCAGGCACGTGTCGCACCCCGAGACGCACAAAAAAAGTCTATTGGGACCATGTAGCTAAAATGTACAGGAAGTGAGCTATGAATTTTTTAATGTCCAATTTTGGCCGATTTTGGCACATTCACTGTGGTCATGCTTTTTCCCCCTTTGCAAACATTTTTCATCCAATTGACTTCAAACTTGGCATTTATCATCTCAAGACCTGAGAGAACAACTGGGCAAAACATCTTGCCTTTTTGAAATACTATATGACGGGGGCGGGGCATCAAATATTGCCTTTAAAATTTCATTTGTCCAGAAAGAGCAAATTCTTAATAACTCCCATGTTCAAGCTCCAAAAAATCTCAAACTTCTCAGGCAACGTAATAGTCACGGCCTGAAAACATCTATATGATAAAATTCAGTTATACATATAGCGCCACCTAGTGGTTACAATAAATGTCATACTTTACGTTTTTAGCTACTGTGCTGAGCTTGTTGAAGGGATCCATTTGAAAATTGGTCAGAAAAGCCTTAAGATGTTGATCATGCCCCACACCGAATATTGTAACTTTTCGCCAAAGGGCGTGGCCGCTACGGTGACGCAAAGTCTGAAGATTTTTCGTGAAAATAAAAGCTGCATTAACTTGACCGAGATGATCCTATCTTCTCAAAATTTCACACATTTGATGAGAGTCCAGCCCTAAAGACATCTACTGACTTATATTTCATCTAACTGATAGCGCCACCTACTGGCAATTTTTTTTCTTACGAATTTTCTTCTACGTTTTTCTCCAAACACGTTAACTGGACCTACCTCATATTTGCTCAGATGAGGGTTTCGGCCTTCATGATGTCACAACACGAAGTTTGTGAGTTTTCGCGAATTGCTGTGGGTGTGGCTAAGCGCTGTTCGCCAAGAAAACAACGCCAGTTTTGAGGGTCTAAACATGCACAGAAACTCATGAAACTTGGCACACACATCTGGCCTGGTAAAATGAGCAATATTTTATTGTTGATTGTGCTATTTTTACAAAAATGACTCAATAGCGCCCCCGAGAAGTTTTTAACGAAGCAGCCCCGGTTGTACGTTTAAGCAAGAACGACGAATATTTTTAGGTGTATGAGGGAGCCCAAGACCTACAAAAAAAGTCTCTTGGACCCATATGCTAAAATGAACAGGAAGTTAGCTACGAATTTTTGAATGTCCCATTTTTGACTATTTTTGCACATTCACAGGGGGCAGACTTTTGCCCACTTCTCCTACACGTTTCATCTGACTGAGTTAAGACTTGACCTGGACCATGTCAAGACCTGAGCCAACGACAGGGGGAAAAATCTTGACCTTTCGAAATACTATATGATGAAGGCGGGGCATCAAAATTTGTGTTTCGCACTGAAAAAGGATATGCTTAATAACTCCCCGGTACATGCTCCAAAAAATCCCAAACTTGACATGTATGTTAATCGTCAAGGCCTGAAGCTATCTCTATGACAACATTCAGTTATATATGCAGCGCCACCTAGCCCTTGAGGCATAAAAAAAAAATACCCCACATACGGTATTTTGTACAAAAAATGTAAACTCATTCTAAGTGTGATAACTAAGTCATTTATGAATATTCTTTTAGTTTCCACCACTCAAAATGTTCACTGGCATCAGACTTATCCAAACATATATATATTTTTATTTATTTTTGATAGCCTCTGTGGACATTAAAAGCAATATCGTGAATGAAGGATATGCTTAATAACTCCACGGTACATGCTCCAAAAAAAATCCCACACTTGACATGTATGCTTATAATCAAGGCCTGAAGGTATCTCGATGACAACATTCAGTTATAAATACAGCGCCACCTAGCCCTTGAGGCTTATATAAAAAAAAAAAAAAAAAACACATACGGTATTTTGTACAAAAAATGTACACTCATTCTAAGTGTGATAACTAAGTCATTTATGAATATTCTTTTAGTTTCCACCACTCAAATTGTTCACTGGCTTCACACCGATCCAAACGTATGTACGTTTCCATTTTGTTTTATTCATTTTTGATTGCCCCTTTGGACAATAAAAGTAACATTGTGCAATGAGTACAACGAGCGATGATGTGTATATACACTTTTACAAAAAATACCAATCAGGGCAACTCATTGCCTAAAAATAAAAAAGGACGCTGATTTTTGCAGGTCTTAACAATCACCAAAACCCGTTGAGCTTGACACACACACTGGCAAAAAAATATTCTACATGTAAAGGTTTATTATGCCATTTTCAAAGAAATTTTGCTTCCAATATGCCAGTACCCCAACGTGAGAGGACCCCAACGTGGCCCGGGCTGCGAGGGCCCTTTATAGCTGCTCGCAGCTCTAGTTATTATTATTATTATTATCCGCAAACAATCGCATTTTTGAGACACTAAACGTGAACGAAAACTCACCAAACTTTACACGCACATCAGGCCTGGCGAAAAATTTGATATTTTAAAGTCGCCATACATGATAACAGAAAAATGGCTCTGTAGCGCCACCTACATAGGTTGAACGGATCCCTGTCCCGCTACGATTGTCCTACGGCTACGAAAATTGTGTGGCACCTGTAGCACATCCAGATGAACAAAAACCCCTTTGATAGTTGTACCCTAAAATAGACAGGAAGTGAGGTATGATCATTTGAATGTCAATTTTGGCCTATTTTTGCACATTTACAGGGGTCATACTTTTGCCCACTTCTCCTACACGGTTAACCCGATTCACTTCAAACTTGGGATGTACCATCTCAACACCTGGGACAACATCATGGTAAAAAATCTAAAGTTTTTGACATACTATATGACGGCGGCGGGGCATCAAATTTAGAGTTTCAAAATTCTTACTTAACGTAGTATTGCCGGTTGTACGTTTAACCTAGAGCTACGAAAATTGGTACACATATGTAACAGACTATGATCTACAAAAAAGTCTGTTGGTGCCATATGCTAAACCCAACAGGAAGTCCGCCAGAGGCATCAAATTTTGCGTTTCAAAATTCTTACTTAAAGAAGCATTCCCGGATGTACGTTTTACCTAGAGTTACCAAAATTTGAAGACATATGTAACAGGCCTCGAGGTACAAAAAACTCTTTTTGAAACATATGCTAACCCCAACAGGAAGTCCGCCATTTTGATTTACTTTGGAACGTATTGCCATTTTTTTGGCCATTTCATAGGGGTCTCATTTTAACGAACTCCTCCTACAGAGTTTATCCGATCATCTTCAAACTTGGTGTGATTCATCTTAAGATGTTGACGATGAAAATTTATTGAAAGCTTTTTATTTCGTTGCACGCTGTTGTCGTGGCATGCACTTGTTTGCAAAGGAAAAAAAATCCTTCTTAATGAAGCATTCCCAGTTGTACGAAGCAGCTAGAGCTATGAAAATTTGGAGACATATGTAACAGCCCACGATGTACAAAAAAAGTCTCTTGGTGCCATGTGCTAAACCCAACAGGAAGTCCCCCAGGGGCCGGGCATCACATTTTGTGCTAAAAAAAACCAAACTCCTCTTTAACGAAGCATTCACGGTTGTACGTTTCACCTAGAGCTATGATAATTTGGAGGCATACATAAGAGCCCACGATGTTCAAAAAAGTCTCTTGGAACCAAATGCTAAACCAAACAGGAAGTCTGACATTTTGATTTACTTTGGTATTTGTAGCCACTTTTTGGGGCCTTTTATAGGGGTCATATTTTCTGCAAAACTTATCACATCGTCTTCATTCTTTGGCATGTTTCATCTTAAGATATTTAAGATGTAAAGTTATTGAATTATTTTATTTTGTCACACGCCTTTGCTGTAGCGATGCATTGTTTGCAAATAAAACATTTTTTTGAGAGTCTAAACATGGGCAAAAACTCACAAAATTTTGCACACATCAGATCTCTCACGAAAATGAATATTTTATAATTTGTTGTGCAATTTGTAATAAATGGCTCAATAGCGCCGTCTCGATATTTTTATGAAGTATATCCGATTATATGGTTCAGCTAGATGTGTGAATATTGGGAGGCATACCTATCAGCCTAATACCTCTGTAACAACTATTGCCTAGGTCCATTCCACCCTCTAATTTTCATTTTTTAGTTTGCTTCTCTTAAAGCAAATTCTCTGCAGTGCATGAATGCCCAGACAGGATCCAGCCTGGTCAGCCCTACAGGTGGTTACCCAGCCACCAACAAAACTCTTTTGAAGCCGCTGACCAGGTGACAAAGGAATTTATGCGTCTGCCGAAGGAGTGTATTTCAAGCAGTCTTCTCGGAGCCCTAACAAATGGCTCCAATGGTTTGGAATACACAAATGACCGATCAAAGGAATGTTCATGACTTCTTATCAATCACAAAAGGATATTCTGGCGCCTCGCCCTTCCTGGAACGTCTAGATGGAGCAACAACACCTCCAAGTGGCGAAACTTGGAACTATCCTTAGTGACAATTCACATAAGTAACCGCATTTTACACATCTATACCATGATAATTCTTGACAGACAACTGAACTACGAATGATTCATGTTATATCTTTGTGTGTATGAACATCCTATTTCACGTGTACCCCATAAAGAATGAAAGATAATCAATATCTCTCAGTTCAGTTAGATTAGACAAGTAGAAGTTACCTCACAAGTGAGTTTATGATGCATTAATTACAAAGTGTGTTAAACGGGTTGTGTGGGAAAACTGATTTGCCAGACTGACCAAATTTAATGCCAAATTATTAATCTTTTTAATAATTTTCCTCTTAAAGTCTGCGTGAGCGAACAGAAGGGTGTGCCCTCACCTGCTCGCCCCACCCAGAGACTATAAAAGGACGAGCAGACCTCCGCCCGCTCTCTTGCCCTCTTCCTGCTCTCACAAGCCTCAACCAAAAAAAAAACTCCCTGGCACGACCCGCAAGTGTCCCAGGCTGCTCGAACTCTTTGTTCTAAGAAACTGGCCAACCACGTGGCTTTTTCTTTCCTGGCAGTAACCGCTGCCGCTCCACGCCACGCCAAAGCAGGTTCAACTGCAACGCTGACTAAAGACTCTTTTGTTTTTTGTGGGTTTTTTTTCCTCCACCATCGGTGCTTGCCGCCCGGACTCCGCGGCCCCCGGGGTACATTTGCAACGTACCGCCGGACTCAAGGTTGCGCACCTCAGCCGCTCAGCACCTCACCTGCTATTCGGTGGCGCCCCGCCGCGGTGCTAGCTCACCTCCAACGGCTGGCCTTCCCCGTACGCAGGCGCGTAGCGGACCGAACTCCACCTGGAACCGGGCAGCCGTCCGGCAGAACCAACCTCGCCAAGTCGACCAACCAATCAAGGGACGAGCCGCGCAACTACGTCAGGCCCCTGGCGTGGCTCCCTTGCTCACCTGTGGGATAAACCTTTTTTTTTTTTTTTTTCCTTGCCTTTTTCAACGAACATTGACTATTTTTCCCCCTTGTCAAAAAGGCCGCCACTTCTGTTTGTTTCTACGCAACTCCAATTCTCGTAAGTGTGCTTGATTTCTACCTCGGCGTTTCCACTGTGTGCCACTTACGTTTGAAACATCTCAAATCTGGCAGGTCAAATTTTCTCTTTTCCCTGTTTCTTTATTCATTCGCATTCCTTCCTTATTTTCATTCGCTTTATTTTATTTCTTTTCTTCTGACGGTAGAATAGTTAGATAGGCAGTATTTTGATTCTGTAGTGTAGCAGTCGTGAATAAATGCATGTTTTATGAACTATATTCCGCCTAAGTCATCTGTGTTTCCGAGTGGATTATTATTCTTTTGTTAGTACAACGAACCACTGAATATCGAGTGTGGCGACTTTAGATTATCAATGACTGATGAAAGAAGGATTTTGGTCGTTGTTTGCTCCTGTTAACCAAAGCAAAAACAACGTGGTGCCCCAGAGGTTATCGAGGTAAATACAATTTACCTCTGTAACGTCCAGATTATTAATTCGTCCAAAAGACGACCCAATTATCGCTACATAATGGTGCCGGCCGTGTGAGGCTACAAAACATAAGAAGATCCACTCGAAAATACAAGACTTTGGACGTGAAAAGTAAAACACATTTCACGTAGGGTACCTAATCATTTGTCTCTGTGTAAGAAGGTAAACATTTCTTCTTACATAGAACTGCACTGACTTTTCCCTTCAGCTTTGAATCAAGCGTCTGTTAAGCCGCCATATTGCGTGTGTCACCACCGCAGTGGTTTGCGATAAGTAAACGAGAGTAACGGGATTGATTGTTGGAAGATAGGTAAGAGCCGGTCACCGTTTGAGGAAATGGTGGCTTGTATTTGAAAACGTACGTGATAGAGCTCGAGTTGTGCAACTTTTAGATTTCAGCTGGCTGAATTTGAAGTTGTTTGTCTTTGTGTTGTTGTGTTTCCGGAAATTGTGGGAAGTCAGGTGACGCCGCTTTGACCAGACTCGAGTTACGTGCTTCGGAGTAGCTAACCGCGAGCAACGTAAACGACGTCCGAGTCATTTTCACTTCCCCCGTGTTCCTCCTACACCTAGCTTGTGGGAGAAGTTTGAGTCGTGACTGAGCTTTTGTAGCCGCCGACTCAAAGCTTCAGCTCGTGGCGAGCGGATTAACAGAGCGCTAAGACGTTAGCTGCTTACCTGTACCGTGTACGCATTTCCACAAGGTGGCGCCATAGTCCTTGTGAAGAGCTGTGTGGCTCGTGGAGGCGTGGTTGAGTACCTCCCCTTCCCTTCTCGTTGGCGAGTTTGAGCCACGCCTGCAGACGCCCCGAAGGGGAGTGAGTCCCGCAGGCTGTCAGCTGTCATTCAGTGTTTGGAGTGACACAGATCACTCAAGCTTGCTCCACTGTCAATAGACAACTGACGCCCCCCCCCACTGCTGCTTTAACGCCGGTGTTCCTGGCTCCGCGATAATTCTGATTCAATGTCACTTCACATTGCTTTTTGAATTGTTTTCCGTGTCGAGCGTTGTACTTAGTGATTGTCGTCACTGTTAGTACGCAAGGATAATAAAAAAATTATCCACGTCCGATTAAAGCAGTTGTAGGCTTAATTGACTGCTTGCGTTTAACGATTATAGTAATAGCTACCGCATTCTAGTCTTTTACGCTGCTTAGCGTGAGAGCAATTACGGTTGCATCAACAAAACATACTGCTGGGTCAAATTAATATAAAGGAACTATTTACACTGTTGTGTTTTTCTCTTTTTTCTCTTTTTTTTCATATTCCCTCTTATCCAGTTTCATACTAGGCTAACTAGCTGTATTCTCGACTTAACATTCTACTTAATTTAGGGTTTTGTGTTTGTTTAGTTGATTTGGTAGACCTAGTATTATTATTATTATTTCCTTCCCTTTTATTTGTTTTTCTTCTCATTTTTATCCATTATTTTTAATTTTTTTGTTTTGTTTGTTCTTTTGTTTTTGTTTTTCGGTTGTGTCTAGTTAATAAGAAGGTGTGAGTTCGAATGAGCTATTATTAGAGAGGCAGCTCTAATATTTCTGTACAGTTTTGCAGTTTTTGTGTCCCAAAAACCCCGTCCACAAGACATTTGCATAAAACTGTACTGACACTGTAATCAGTCATTTGACTAAGACTATTAACCCCTTTTAAGTTTATTTTCCCCTTTTTTGCTTTGTTGTTTATTTAATTTAATTTTAATTTCAACTTTTAACTCGACTTCCAAAAAAATAAAAAAAAAATAAAAAATAAATTTTTTGAATTTTTTTTTTGATTTAGCTTTTGGGATTGAACGCTGTAACATTTCAGAGTTACTCTGTCCCTCATTTAAGCTATTCTTTGCTGAGTGAATCAAGTTGAAGTTAGTATTATTAATTTTTTTATTTTTCTTTATTTATTATTTTATTTTTGTTGCTGTTTGTTTTTGTTGGTTTTGATAACTGGAATTGATTTTTCACAACTATAGTGTAAGCTGTGGGTTGCATAGCCCACTACAAATCTTTTGCTTTTGTGGCAATTTCCCTTTTGATAATTTGAACCCAGTGTGTATTGTTGACGATAATACTTGATAGCGGTAGTTAGCTAACTGCGTACGCTAATTAACTAACTATTAAACGCTAGTACAAGTTTGATCGTTTAAAAAGCTATTGACAATATGGCAGCATCCCGAGAGACTTACAGCCTCTGTGAGAGCTTAGAGACCTTAGCTCAACTGGTGCAGAAGCTGACCAAGGACTTCTTACCTGGATACGCTGAGTCTATTCGGGATGCGGATGTCAATACGCTAAATGATAACCTCGCGCAACTCATGAGCGATGCTGAGACAAAAGCCCTAAAAGACAAATCACTCATTCGAATGCTCGGATGTCTGACTTTGAACCTTGCTGCTCAGTTGAAGCTCAGCGATGCCGAGGAGTCAAGTGAAACACCAACTTGACATGGCACGACAGCAGAGCCGTGACGCCACGGCACAGCTTGAAGCCGCCCACGACCGAGTGAAGGTCATGGAGACCCAGCTGGATGACGTTAAAGCGCAGCTGGATGAGGCAGAAGCCCGCGCAGAGGCGGCGCTAGCCGAAAATCTGGGCAGTGATGCAGATGAGTCTGCTTCCACTGACGACTCCCATCAAAAGATTGGTGAGTGAACCCAAGCTCTCGCGTCCGCCGAAGAGGCAAATCGAGAGCAAGAAAAACTGCTGAGATCCGCGGCAAATGAAATGCACAAACTAAAAGCAGAGGTGACTGACCTGACTGAACGACCGTCAAAAGACCAACTTCGGCTAGCAGAAGCTAATTACTTTCGGGTGAGTTCGTCGCTAGCTCAGTCAACCGATGAAGTGAAGCGCCTCCAAGTTCAGGTACAGACCTTTAGGGAGGAACGTAATGCCGAAGTGGACCGCTCATATGACCTGCGAACCAAATTAGCATTGACTGAAGCCGAGGTTACCCGCCTCCGACAATGCCAGCAGGAATATGAGACAAAGTTAGCTCATATTAAACATGAGTTGCAACGTGCGCAGCAGTTGCATGAAGTCTCCCGAGGAGCCTCCCGGCCGGGAGCTCCACCCCCGCACAGACCTCCTGATCCCAGAGCCACAGCACCACAGCTCAAACTGCCACCTGAGTCCGGAACCGCCTGGAGGACGCCGCCAGTGACCACCGCCGCTTTAGGCCTGGCACCTCCAATGGCCGCCTCCCCACACGCTTTCGGGCCATCAGGTGAGGACAGTTTCCAACGTGGACCCATGTCGACTCCCCCGTTGGAGGGACAAATGGGCGTGGCCTTGAAAGATTTGGACAAGCTGGCTCGAAATATAGCCAAATTCGAACCGAAACCAGGGGGGTCCCACAACACAACAGAGTACTTGAAAGACATCAACTATCATCTCCAGCGGTTCCCAATGGCAACCGTGGAAGATAAGTTGTACTTGATCAAAATGACGTCCAGCCGAGCAGTCAACAGACTGCTGGAACGGCAGCCCGCTGATGTGTTGTCTGACCCCTTGGCACTGCACCAAGCCATCTCACGCGAGTTTGACGGTTCTCCTGGGTTGTCGGGCATGGAAGTCGCCATGTTCGTCAAACAGGGAAAGCAGGAGGCTCCTCAGGCTTTCTATAGTCGTCTTCGCGATGCCTATTTTGGGACTCGTAACGAGCCCAACATGGAGGAAGATCCTGGTTTTAAAACGTTGTTTGTCCGAAACCTCCAACAAAACCTTAACCACTACTTGGGACTGGCTTTGTGTCCTGAGACACTGAATAGCTCGCAGCTATGTGACTTAGCAGCTAGGGGCTATGCAAAGCTAAAATTATCCGCCCCCAAGGTAGGCGACGCAGGAATTTATAAAGTGGACGTGGGTCCTCCTTCAGAGCTGGAGGGAGCTTGCTCCTATGCTCCGAGGGAAGACCAGGCTAAATCAAAAAAGTCCAAACAGTCCCGCGCCCCGCGAAACCGGAAACCGCGCTCCAAAACCGACTACTCGCGTGACGAGAAATCGGACGGAGAAAAGCAAGCTGACGACCGCCGGCGCCCCAAATTTGCTAAAGGTAAGCCCGATTCGCGCTATCATCCAAAACGTGATAAAGTCGAACGCGCGCCAGCGACCGATTCCTGCCGTGAGTCCCGGAACCGCCAAGCCGAATCCGAGACTGACCACCATGCAGTTGCCGACGGCATATTGAAGGCACTCCTGAAGCTGTCAAAAGACTCGTCAAAAGACCCGCCTTTATGACTAACCGACGGCCGGATGCCCACTGAAGTGACCCACCAACAGAGGTCACCAGAGGGGCCTCCAGTAGCCGACACTCAGACACCTACTAAACTGCCTTCTGACTCAACAATATTGGTACTGCAGGCTGATCCAAATACAGCAGACCCGCATGTATCGCGATCAACCGATGACGTGAGACCGTTCCAACAGCTTTTAGGTGACCTCACCACCAGGGGGATGGCTCGTAAATTCTATCTGAGCGTCACCCTGGAGCGAGCTCTAACCTACGAAGCCCTTGTAGATCCCGCCGCGGACATCACGGTGATGTCCAACACGGTGTTCGAACAACTCCGCGCCGCGTCACAAGCTAACAGTCGACCGCTCCGCCTACGGCGGTGCCCACTCACCGTTAGCGCTTTCTCACCTACTAACACAAAGCTGGAATCTGTCGCGATGGTACACTGGTCCATTGGCCCCATGGAATTCATTCATCCAGTCTATGTGGGACCCATTGAGTCAGTCCCCCTTCTTATTGGCCAAGACCTGTTGTTCCGCTTCCAACCCATCATAGACTACCAGAGACTCCAGATTTGGGCCCAGGGGCGGCAGGCCCTGCCGACATTTCCTTCGGGCCCTGACCAGGTTCAGCTCTGCACTGTGACTCGGGCGCAGCCACCCCACGGGGAAGCAGACGCCCCCACAGGGAGCTGGGACACGACACAGTCCAAGGCAGGACCCCTCGCGTCCCCGACAAAGGACCGGCTGAGAAGCCACGACACCTTTCTTTGTGACCTTGACCCACCCCCACCTGATGCAGGGTACGCCCCACGCATCATCGGAGGTGTCCACGTGCAAGGTGCACCTGTTCTTGACGCCGTCCTCGCCTTGTGGGCTGACAAATCAGCCATTTCTGCAGCATTCGCTGACAACTTGCGAGATCTCGACCCGAACATTCTTTTCGTCTCCAAGTCTTGCCGGTTTCCGTTGAACACGGAACCTCCTCTCACAATAACCGCAGTGGGCGTGTGCGCCTTAAACCTTCAGTGGAAAAAGCACTCACTGACCCACCACTTCTTGGTTGTCCCGGACGCGCCTCACACCCTTTTCGTGGGTGCAGATTTGCTTGTTCGTCTTGCCGTCCATGTGGACACCATCAACAACGTGCTTTGGTCCCTCACCAACTCGGAACCTCTAGCTTGTGTTCCCAGTCTTCCAAACATGAAGTCCGGACAGACCATCCCAGATGCTTGCGAAGTCTTAAACGAGGATGAAGTGATCGCTCCGGCGACCACTATCAACATTCCGGTTCGCTTGGTGGCGCGAGCTAACCAGGTCTTGAATGCGAGCTCCGCCTTCTTTCAACCTTCAGCGGAATTCATGAACCTGTCGTTACTCTTGGAGGCCACGCCCATCGTGGACGCCTCTCTCACCACTCTGATCTTGGTTCACAACCCCCTTTCGTACGACGTTCGCATACCAAAAGCGACCCGTCTGGGCCTGCTCATCCGTTCCGACTTCCACGACTTCACTCTAACGGTGCCTGTGGTTGGACACATTCCATCTGACTTGTTCTTGACTGAAGACACCGGTGGCCGAAGACTCACCAGGCCATCTCAGCTTGTTACGGTCAACCCTGCCGGTCCCACCAACGATGAAGACATCGTCCGAGTGGACCTGGGGACAGACCAACAACTGGTGATTTATGCCTTGAGCGCGTTGCCTCCAACGCCTTCTAGCATTCCCTCTGGAAACCCAGAGAAACCTCAACCAACCACGACTCCAAATGGGGACCTTCAACCGTACCCAGAGTTCGAGGAACACCTCCAAGAAGTTCTGCACCGCGCCGACTCGCTCCGGTCCGAACAGGACCGCGAACGGTTGCGCACCGTGTTAATGAAATACACACCCTCTTTTGCCAAGGACTCTTTGGATTGCGGGTTGACGGCACTACATGTAGTCCGCATCCCGACTCAGCCCGGCGCTCCTCCAACTTTCGTGCACCAGTACAAGATTCCGATAGCTTCTTACGAACCAGTACAGAAGACTATCGACGCCATGCTGGAAAAGGGCATCATTCGCCCCTGTAACAGCACCTATTCGGCTCCATTGTGGCCAGTCTTGAAGCCAAACGGCACATGGAGACCAACCATTGACTATCGCAAACTGAACCGACAGGTTCCTCTTTCGCGATGGCCCATGACACAACTTGAACAGGAACTTCCCAAGGTTCGAGATGCCAAATTCTTCACCACCATCGATGTGGCTTTGGGGTTCTGGACGATCCCAGTAGACCCCAGGGATCAATACAAGTTGGCATTCACCTTTGGCAACAAACAGTACACTTTCAACCGGTGTCCATTCGGCTTCGCCAACTCGCCAGCCGAATTCAACATCTTCCTCAACAAGGCGTGCCCTGACGCCGCCGCCAGGGGCAACCTCATTTATGTCGATGACATCATGATGAGGAGCTCCTCTTTGGATGACCACTTGATGGAAATCGATCACGTTCTTGGACAGCTGTCTTCTGCAGGCGCTAAACTGTCCCTCCGGAAAGGTCACTGGTGTCGCACGAAGGTCAACTACGTGGGGATCTTGGTCGGGCCGAATGGGATTGAACCACAATCCAGCCGTATTCAAGGCCTTCTTGACATCAAAACCCCCACCGATGTGTCAAAATTGCGCAGCTTCCTTGGCGTGTGCAACTCGCGCCAGTTCATTGAACATTTTGCTGACATAGCACGCCCTCTTACTAACCTGCTGAAGAAAGATACGCCCTTCGATTGGGGTGACGAACAAAACAACCCGATGAATATGCTAAAACAAAAGCTGGGCTCCGCCCCCTGTCTCGCGTACCCCGATAGCAACAAGGAATTTTTCTTGGAAGCAGGATTCTCCGACCATTGTTTGAGTGCGGGTCTATACCAAATGTACGACCAGGATAAACGCGTCGTGGCGTACGCCAGTAAAACGTTGAACGGCCCTGAGTTGAAATACTCCGACTGCGAAAAAGCCCTGCTTTCCACAGTATGAGCAATCAAACATTTCTCAAACTACATTGGATGTCAAAAAGTAACGATTGATACTAACCATCATCCGGTTACTTTTCTTAACAACCAACGCATTCGAGACGGTGTCGTAACGAACGCGCGCATTGCCGGCTGGCTTATGGCGTTACAAAGTTACGATGTTCGAGTCCGGTACACGAAAAACGTAAAGTTACCGCTGGGTACCGATCTAGCGATTTGCCAGAACTGTGTGTCAACCTCCCCGACCCCGCCGACAGACGTCGCCGTGCCACCGATGCCGGAATTCACGCGTCACCGCTATTTTGAGGAACATGTCTGCAAAGACATGCCTACAGCTTACGTGGATGGCTGCTCTTACCACCACCAAACCCAGCTGCAGGCTGGGGTGGGCATCGCTTGGGTCGACGACACACCGTGCAAACCACTGCAATTCCAATTGGGCCCCCACTCTTCTCAATATGCGGAAATCGCTGGCATCCTGATTACACTCAAATTAGCAGTTGAACACGGTGTCACGGTGCTGGTTATCTGCACTGACTCAAACTATGCCCGCCTCGCCTTCACCTGTCATCTACCGGTGTGGCGTCGAAATGGTTTCCTTACGTCAGCAAAGAAACCCGTTAAACACCGCGACCTCATTTTGACATGCGACCATTTGGTTTCCTCCAATGATATGCATGTCTATTGGAAAAAGGTCCGGGGACACTCAAAAGTCCCAGGACCTGACAAACATTTTAACGACCTAACGGACACGTTAGCCAAACAAGGGGCCCTCAACGGGACTCCTTGGACATTTGATACAGCTTGGCAAAGGAGGTCCACGTTCTCACGCGCCGCCGCGCTGCGGCCGCCGCCGAGTCTCGCGACGCCCCCACACAAACCCCTACGGGGCCCGTGGCGTGCGTACCGCCCGTCCGAACCTCCGACTTGGTCGCCCAACAGGCCGGCGACCCCGCGCTTTTCAAAATAATTCAGCACCTTTCTGATCCTGTCGCCAACCCCGTGTCGCCTGACGCGTTGAGCAACGACAGCGACCTCAAAGACTTGCTCTCCGTGGTGCAAAGGCTGCGTCTCGTTAAAGGCCTTCTGGTTTATGACTCCGCGTCTCCGCCTGCCCTGCGGTTGGTGGTTCCACGGAGCCAAAGGGGGGTCTTGCTAACATACGCCCACGACGCGCCTTATGCAGGCCACCGCGGATTCAAGGCCACTGTCACCGCACTACAACAGGTGGCATACTGGCCGCGCATGCATAATGATGTAGCAACCTACATCAAAGGATGCCTGGTTTGCTGCCAGTTTCAGCCAGCAAACCCGAGTCACCGAGCACCACTCCAACAGAAAGGAGTCAACTTCCCATGGTCTGATCTCCAAATTGATTGGGTGGGACCACTGGTCAGATCTCTGAGAGGGAACAAATACTTTCTTACAGTAGTTTGCGCGTTCACCAAGTGGGTAGAATGCCTGCCCGCTCCAAACGACACCGCACACACCACTGCATGCCTGCTGATGAACCACGTGTTCTCCCGTTTTGGGTTGCCCTCACGGGTTAACTCAGACAGGGGAACCCACTTCACAGCCGAGGTGATGCAACAACTTTGGCAAATGCTCGGAATCAAGGCCCAGTTGCACATTAGCCATCACCCGCAGTCATCAGGACAGGTGGAGCGGACTAATCGCACCGTGGTAAATTTGCTGAAAAAGTTTGTTGTTTCCAACCATCGGGACTGGGACACCCGACTCCCACTGATCCTCATGGCAATTCGAGCCACCCCTCACGAATCCACAGGGGTGGCCCCCTTTGAAATGATGACCGGACGGCGAATGACGCTCCCCCTGCACCTGATGTATCAGCCAGGAGAAACAAACCTAGCCACGGCATACACGGCCTCCCAGTACGTGGAGGACTTGCATGCCCACCTCCGAGCCACGTTTGCATTCGCTCAACAACGGCTTAAGCAAAGTGCAGAAGGTCAGAAAACCTACTACGATAGGAAGGCCTCACGAACCGAGTTCGAAATAGGTGATCGAGTATGGTATTACTTGTTCGCGCAACCAAATGCTAATACTCCGCGTGCCCAGAGGGGCATCGCCCGGAAATTTCTTCCCCGGTGGTCAGGACCATACGAAATCGTCGACAAACTGTCACCCGTCGCCTATCAAATTAGGATGAATAAAGGACGTCAGGGGGACCAACTGAGGTGGGTCCACCGAAATCAGATCAAAAGTCACTGCGGTTTTGAACGTCTGGGAACGCGATCGAGCGAATCTCAGGACCAGCATGCGCGCGAAACTGACAAAGGGGGGTCACCAGCTGACTCCGAGTCAGTGACCCGACCGACACCCGCGACAGACGCGCCAAACTCCGTCGACCGACCTAACTGAGTATCAGACGTACAAAAGGGGGGTCAACACCCCGCTGCACCTACCGAACCCCTAAGTGATGTCATACTGAGCGACGCTAATCCGCTTGTCTTTGTTGGTTGCTAGAGGATGGTGTGATATGATGACGACCCTGATGTTGTGCATGACCGCTTGGTGAGTTGGCCAGAAACGGTTGAACCCGGACTTGCAGCGGAAATTGCCTTGATTGAATAACCAGGATTGCTTACGAATGATTGCGAGAAGTTAGCATACTGTGTTTTTCCACTTATTTGCAGACGCTTGGTGCAACACTTAAGGACACGGTCCTAGCTGTAACACCGATAGCATTATGCAGAACTAGACTAGACAACTACAAAACAATTTGCAACTCGAATTCAAAAGATTATGTACACCCAAGGTGTTATAATACTTATGAATGGTATGCTGCGTGAAATCAGTTTTTACTAGCTATAAAAAGCTCCCCCGTACTTAAGGCCTTCAAAAGCAGGTCAGAGTACTCTTTTTAAAGCGTTAGTGAGTCTAGCTAATCTAACTAAGCCCTTTGCCTTCCTTCCCTTAGTCCAGCGTGACTTCCGAGGATACTCTGATTTTTTTTTTCCTTTCATTTCTTTTTCTCCCCTGCTCCCCTTTTTTTTCCCTTTTCCTTCAGTTATTCTTGGATAGCGCACGACTTTTTGGGCGTTTAATTACGCTATAGGAAGATGCGATAGCTAAGTACCTAGCAACGATAGTGTCGCGCTAACCGACCTAAGACTTTTTTTTTTATGACGAACACCCCCAGGGGGTGGAGATTTGCACCGACACGCAGGTGCCTGAGACAACCTCCCCATCTTCATAAGAGAGCTATGGCCTGAGTATAGTCCCGGGTTTTTGAGTTTTAGAAGGCGAAAGCCTCTTTTTCGTTCTCTCTCTCTTTTCTTTAATTTGCTGTTCGTTTTCCCCTAGTTACTCATTATATGATACTAGCCTTATAGCCTTAGGAAAAGTTTCTTCCTTTTCTTTTGTTTGGAATTTCGCGTCTTGCGTCTTTCCCAGGCCCGCGCCTGTTTTGGGACCCGAGTCCCTCAGTTAGCTGACACAGTACCAAGTTAGACACACTGTTAACTGAATACACATAGAGACACATTGAGAACACACAGACATACCCTGCATACACATAACCAGGCAGAGGTTAGGGAAAAGTGGCACCAGTGGTATGTCTTGAGTGTTGCAGCAGAGCGTGAGTGGGACTCCGGCCGTCTGACCGTGGCCTGGACCCTGGCCACGCATCATCTGGACCCGCCAACCTGGACATCCTGAAGATTCATCCCGCTTGACGAAGGGGGGTCTGTAACAACTATTGCCTAGGTCCATTCCACCCTCTAATTTTCATTTTTTAGTTTGCTTCTCTTAAAGCAAATTCTCTGCAGTGCATGAATGCCCAGACAGGATCCAGCCTGGTCAGCCCTACAGGTGGTTACCCAGCCACCAACAAAACTCTTTTGAAGCCGCTGACCAGGTGACAAAGGAATTTATGCGTCTGCCGAAGGAGTGTATTTCAAGCAGTCTTCTCGGAGCCCTAACAAATGGCTCCAATGGTTTGGAATACACAAATGACCGATCAAAGGAATGTTCATGACTTCTTATCAATCACAAAAGGATACTCTGGCGCCTCGCCCTTCCTGGAACGTCTAGATGGAGCAACAACACCTCCAAGTGGCGAAACTTGGAACTATCCTTAGTGACAATTCACATAAGTAACCGCATTTTACACATCTATACCATGATAATTCTTGACAGACAACTGAACTACGAATGATTCATGTTATATCTTTGTGTGTATGAACATCCTATTTCACGTGTACCCCATAAAGAATGAAAGATAATCAATATCTCTCAGTTCAGTCAGATTAGACAAGTAGAAGTTACCTCACAAGTGAGTTTATGATGCATTAATTACAAAGTGTGTTAAACGGGTTGTGTGGGAAAACTGATTTGCCAGACTGACCAAATTTAATGCCAAATTATTAATCTTTTTAATAATTTTCCTCTTAAAGTCTGCGCGAGCGAACAGAAGGGTGTGCCCTCACCTGCTCGCCCCACCCAGAGACTATAAAAGGACGAGCAGACCTCCGCCCGCTCTCTTGCCCTCTTCCTGCTCTCACAAGCCTCAACCAAAAAAAAAACTCCCTGGCACGACCCGCAAGTGTCCCAGGCTGCTCGAACTCTTTGTTCTAAGAAACTGGCCAACCACGTGGCTTTTTCTTTCCTGGCAGTAACCGCTGGCGAGAATCGGACCCTCGCTCCACGCCACGCCAAAGCAGGTTCAACTGCAACGCTGACTAAAGACTCTTTTGTTTTTTGTGGGGTTTTTTTTTCCTCCACCATCGGTGCTTGCCGCCCGGACTCCGCGGCCCCCTGGGTACATTTGCAACGTACCGCCGGACTCAAGGTTGCGCACCTCAGCCGCTCAGCACATCACCTGCTATTCGGTGGCGCCCCGCCGCGGTGCTAGCTCACCTCCAACGGCTGGCCTTCCCCGTACGCAGGCGCGTAGCGGACCGAACTCCACCTGGAACCGGGCAGCCGTCCGGCAGAACCAACCTCGCCAAGTCGACCAACCAATCAAGGGACGAGCCGCGCAACTACGTCAGGCCCCTGGCGTGGCTCCCTTGCTCACCTGTGGGATAAACCTTTTTTTTTTGCCTTTTTCAACGAACATTGACTATTTTTCCCCCTTGTCAAAAAGGCCGCCACTTCTGTTTGTTTCTACGCAACTCCAATTCTCGTAAGTGCGCTTGATTTCTACCTCGGCGTATCCACTGTGTGCCACTTACGTTTGAAACATCACAAATCTGGCAGGTAAAATTTTCTCTTTTCCCTGTTTCTTTATTCATTCGCATTCCTTCCTTATTTTCATTCGCTTTATTTTATTTCTTTTCTTCTGACGGTAGAATAGTTAGATAGGCAGTATTTTGATTCTGTAGTGTAGCAGTCGTGAATAAATGCATGTTTTATGAACTATATTCCGCCTAAGTCATCTGTGTTTCCGAGTGGATTATTATTCTTTTGTTAGTACAACGAACCACTGAATATCGAGTGTGGCGACTTTAGATTATCAATGACTGATGAAAGAAGGATTTTGGTCGTTGTTTGCTCCTGTTAACCCAAAGCAAAAACAACGTGGTGCCCCAGAGGTTATCGAGGTAAATACAATTTACCTCTGTAACGTCCAGATTATTAATTCGTCCAAAAGACGACCCAATTATCGCTACACCTCCAAAAATTATTCTATAGCCATGTGCCAATCCATTTTGATTTTATTTTAATTGTGCATCATTTTTGGCCTTCCATGAAACTTTGCAAACACAAAGCATGTCAAAAACATTTACCATTTAGACGGTTTCCTATGAAACAGTACCCCAACATGCCAGTACCCCGACATGCAAATACTCCAACGTGGCCCGGGTTGCAAGGGCCCTATATAGCTGCTCGCAGCTCTAGTTATTTCGTTTTCTTTGTTATCATTCTTTTCCGCAAACAATCACATTTTTGAGACACTAAACGTGAACGAAAATTCACCAAACTTTACACACACCTGGCGAAAAATTTTATATTTTAAAGTCGCCATACGTGATAACAGAAAAATGGCTCCATAGCGCCACTTACATATGTTTAACGGATCCCTGTCCCGCTACGATTGTCCTATGGCAACGAAAATTGTGTGGCACCTGTAGCACATCCAGATGAACAAAAACCTCTTTGATATGTGTACCCTAAAATAGACAGGAAGTGAGGTATGAGTAATTAAATGTCCAATTTTAGGCCATTTTTGTACATTTACAGAGGTCCTTCTTTTGCCCACTTCTCCTACACGGTTAATCCGATTGACTTCAAACATGGGCTGTACCATCTCAACACCTGTGACAACATCATGGTAAAAAATCAAAACTTTTTGACGTACTATATGACGGGGGTGAGGCATCAAATTTAGAGTTTCAAAACTCTTACTAAACGTAGTATTGCCGGTTGTACGTTTAACCTAGAGCTACGAAAATTGGTACACATATGTAACAGACTATGATCTACAAAAAAGTCTGTTGGTGCCATGTGCTAAACCCAACAGGAAGTCCGCCAGAGGCGGGGCATCAAATTTTGCGTTTCAAAATTCTTACTTAAAGAAGCATTCCCGGCTGTACGTTTCACCTAGAGTTACCAAAATTTGAAGACATATGTAACAGCCCTCAAGGTACAAAAAACTCTTTTTGAACCATATGCTAAACCTAACAGAAAGTCCACCATTTTGATTTACTTTGGAACGTGTTGCCATTTTTTTGGCCATTTCATAGGGGTCTTATTTTAACGAACTCCTCCTACAGAGTTTATCCCATCATCTTCAAACTTGGTGTGATTCATCTTAAGATGTTGAAGATGAAAAGTTATTGAAAGCTTTTTATTTCGTCGCACGCTGTTGCCGTGGCATGCACTTGTTTGCAAAGGAAAAAATTATTCTTAATGAACAATTCCCAGTTGTACGAAGCAGCTAGAGCTACGAAAATTTGTACACATATGTAACAGCCCACAATGTACAAAAAAAGTCTCTTGGGGCTATGTGCTAAACCCAGCATCACATTTTGAGCTAAAAAACTCCTCTTTAACGAAGCATTACCGGTTGTACATTTTACCTAGAGTTACCAAAATTTGAAGCTTTTTATTTCGTCGCATGCTGTTGTCGTAGCATGCACTTGTTTGCAAAGGAAAAAAAATCCTTCTTAATGAAGCATTCCCAGTTGTACGAAGCAGCTAGAGCTACGAAAATTTTGAGACATATGTGTGACGTATCGTTCTAAACCAAACAGGAAGTCCGCCATTTTGATTTACTTTGGTATTTGTTGCCACTTTTTGGGGCCTTTTATAGGGGTCTAAACATGGGCAAAAACTCACAAAATTTTACACACAGATCAGATCTCTCACAAACATGAATATTTTAGAATTTGTTGTGCAATTTGTAATAAATGGCTCAATAGCGCCGTCTAGATATATTTATGAAGTATATCCGATTATATGGTTCAGCTAGATGTGTGAATATTGGGAGGCATACCTATCAGCCTAATACCGCCAAAAAATATTCTATAAACCATGTGCCAATCCATTTTGATTTTATTTTAATTGTGCATCATTTTTGGCCTTCCATGAAACTTTGCAAACACAAAGCATGTCAAAAACATTTACAATTTAGACGGTTTCCTATGAAACAGTACCCTAACATGCCAGTACCCCGACATGCAAATACCCCAACGTGGCCCAGGTTGCGAGGGCCCTTTATAGCTGCTCGCAGCTCTTGTTTCATGTTTTAATTCGTATGTTTGATTTTTATTCCATGTGGGCTCCAGCAGTTTTCATTGCAGTGATTTTTTAAACTACTCTCAAAATAAAGTTGAGCTGAATTTAAATTTGCTACTCTTGTTAGTAACGTTTTACATACATAAATGCAAATTTTGTTTTGTGTGTTCAACTTCATTCTGTTCAGTCTTTTTTTTTACGTGTAGTTTAAAAGCTGCGAGTCAAGGATGACTATATATTTAAAATATTTAAAATTTTGCACTACCTCAATTTTTTTTTATTTCGAACAACACCAGGATTGCTAGCATTAGTCACTCTTTTTGTAAAATACATACATACAGCCTTTGATAAGATGTAATTGAGAGCTCTCTAGCCATTTGTACACAGAACTTATAGCAGTTGTCAGCGCCACCTGTGTACATATAAAACAGCATTGTCGGCATACATCTGACAGGTTACACCAGAGGAGCAACAGCTTGGTAAGTTGTTTATAAACAAACTACAATCCCTAGCAAAAAGTATGGAATTACCAGTCTTGGACGAGCACTCACTCAGACATTTATCCTGTCGATCAAACTCAGATAAAAAGCATGAAACAGTCGTAAGGTCATTCCAAAGTGCAACATCTTGGCTTTCAGAAACACCAAAAGAAATGAAGAAAAAAAAAACATTGTGCTGGTCAGTAAGCCGTGCTGGCAGGATCGAGGATACGGACGATGATCTTATTGCCTTTGCTGGATTTCACTTTAACAGGAACGATGGCCAGTACACAAGCCTCTTCTCTGGCCACAATGTGCCCACATGCGTTTGGGAACACCTTCACACCATTTGTCGAGTCGTTCACTTGTGCTTGCGCTGTTCCTTTTTCCTTCTCCAATAATGGTCCCTCTTCCTTATCCAATTTCCCTATGTGAAGCACGGTTGGGTGGGTTTTATTACATGCTTTGCATAAGAGGCGCCTGTTGCAGTTTTTGCTCATATGCCCTGGTTTTAAACATCCAAAATGGATTCCTTTTTCCTTTAAGAAACCAACCATTTTCAAGGTTTTCAAGCACCCGTACGAACCCTTAAACTACCTGCTCTACTAGCCACTTGATTGACCAGCAAACTCACCTGACTTGAACTCCAGTGAACATTGATGAATACATCAAGAGGAACACGAGGGAACAGAAGCCCTGAAATGCAGACAATCTGATATCAAAGCATCTTGGGCTAGAATAACATCTGAACTGTGTGCCAAAGGAGGATCGTATCCAATAGGGACGTCACAATAAGGGAATATCGTGATATCGCGATATTAAAACTGCCACAATATCATCGTCGTCATGTTCCCAATATTTAAAAGGAACACATCTGTTAAAAAAGTAGGGTTGATTTCCATTTGTGCAGTTCTAAAATGGAAATCAATTGATTGATTTCATTGATTTCCATTTGTGCAGTTCTAAAATGGAAATCAATTGATTGATTTCATTGATTTTCCATTTGTGCAGTTCTAAAATGGAACTCAACCCTACTTTTTTAACAGATGTGTTCCTTTTAAATATTGGGAACATGACGACGATGATATTGTGGCAGTTTTAATATCGCGATATCACGATATTGCCCTTATTGTGACATCCCTATTGGATATGATCCTCCTTTGGCACACAGTTCAGATGTTATTCTAGCCCAAGATGCTTTGATATCAGATTGTCTGCATTTCAGGGCTTCTGTTCCCTCGTGTTCCTCTTGATGTATTCATCAATGTTTACTGGAGTTCAAGTCAGGTGAGTTTGCTGGTCAATCAAGTGGCAAGTAGAGCAGGTAGCAGCTGCGAGTCAAGGATGACTATATATTTAAAATTTAAAGCAGCTCTATGTAAGATTTAAAATTTCAAATCTCTACTGCCACCTGTGGCCGAAAACAAACTGCACGCTCGTACACGCTGCGCGCACTCGTACGTGCACGACCTCAATACTGAAGACTGGGCTCTTCATATCCAATTAAACTATGTTTTCAGAGGTAAGAAGTTTTATAATGTTATACAAAGCTGGCCACTTCACGGAATGAGACTCTCGATCCCCACTAAACAATTGATGTCCACGGGACGTGCAGATCATATTGCTTTAGTCGGTCGAAGTCCAGTCCTGTGCTGTACTCCAAAACAATGTGCAAATTACGTCAATTAATTGGACCTCATTCCGATGTTAATATGCAGTTACATATTGTAGTCACCCCGCTCGACGGACGTCAACCTGATTCTAGTCATTATTAGTGTATGTCGCCCCCAGGCTAGCGTCATTGTGCATGAGCCGAAAGGTGGGCTGTCATTTATGGAAATTGACGATTGTGAAAAACATATAGACCCATTCACTACTTAGTGTGATATGGCCGTGAATGTTATCGCCATTCAGTAGTACCGTTTACATTCCGTTAGCATAATGTAGCTACAATAGGCCGTTTTCACGGAGGAAAATAAAGCGACATTTAGCCTGATTGAAACGCCGCGGAATGGAACGTCTGTTCTTCATAAAGTCATTCTGTTCTATTACATTCAACTTTGCCGCCCCTTTCACGCTAAATGTTGCCGTCCACCTCACTTTCACCTCAATAGTTACGACCGAGAAGTGATCGATCTTGAGGTTACTGCTATTTGAAAACAACACATTTTCTTCTCAATGTCAAGATACTGGCTTCTTACCTTTTCGAGTAGAAAGAAAGCCAGCTGTGAATCACTTTTCTAATCCAATGTAACGATTATCGGCCGGTTGTAACTTTTTGCAACCTCAGTTCCAAAGGAATTGAGCTCCTGTGGCCTGAACATGCCACTGTGGGGGGTGGGGAGGACAAGAACATCCCCCACAAACAGCCACATGCTCTGACTGACACGCGCACGCGCACACACACACAAATCAGGACAGTAAAAGCCTTCTTAGAAACTTGACTTTCTTATTTTGCAACAGAACAATGAATTATGAAATGTTATGTTTGCCATTTGTGAAATGGTGACTCCATGAAATGTCATGAAAATGTTCCATTGCAGTGGCAGATTCTCCACTAAACTTTCATGTGTATGCACGTTTTAACAGTGTAAGCTAGGTAACATTTTATTTGAGGTATTCAATTGTACGTGTTGCATTGGTTGAATTCTGACCTTAGAATCTTAACACACATGGGATCCAGATTCAATCTGATTAGTCAACCAAAAACCTCCCCCAGCTGGTAACTTTCCACTGTGGTCTCAACCGGCCCCCCCTGGTGTGGAGGCCGCCGCCTTCCCAATTTAAAAGCACGCTCCCTGCGTGCTGCTCTCTCTTCCGCTGCTCTTTGGCTCCCGCTTCTTCGCTGCTCCTTGGCTCCTTCCTGGTCTCCATCGGCGCGGCTGCCAGACAAAGGGCTAGCCCAGCTAGCTTAACCTCCAGCACACGGCAACGCACAGAAGCCATCGCGTGTTGCGACAGGCGCAGCGAAACACGCTGCTTTTGGTCCCTGCACAAGGCTCAAACGGATGGTGCCTTTCGAGGCATACCAGGCCTAAACCAAAAAGGGCCTCTCCCAGCCAGCAGGTTGACCCCGTGACGCTCAGTTGGCCAGCCGGACGACCTGTCTCTCCCTCTCCTGAACTGAACCTTCTTCATCCCTTCTTCAAACGGGCTTGGCGAGTCTCCATCCAGGGTCCTGCTTCTGAGACCAACCCCCTCTGTAAGTGCAACTTTGCAGGCCTTCGCCCTAGTACAAATTGGTGCAAACTAGGTTGATTGTGTGTCCCATGTTGGTTCGATTTAAGAAACCCATCACCTTGGCTAAGACCGTTTCTTTTTTTTTTCTTTTCTTCTCCTTTGATTATTTTTATTATTTTAGTTCTCGTTTCATTGCCTATCATAGTAGTTAGTTTTGCTTCTTTAAATTCTAAGTAGATTATCCCACCTAGGTTAGAGAATAAACGTGCACAAAACTCAAAACCTGGTTTACTGTGTGTGTGTTTCATCAATTTATAGTGACCTCTAAGCTGAACAAAGAACTCACAAAATTGTAGTAAGGGCACAACCTTCATTTTAATGACTGATTCAACGAGGTTCTCATCTGTTATCCTGATAAAATTATCAAAAAGAGATGTGGTGCTCCGCAGGCAAGCTCAACTTAATTTAAATATTAAGTTTGAGTCTCCTTCAATTAATGAGCCAATTGATTATTAATTTAATAATTAACAATTATTGATTTAATAATTAATTGGACCGATTTCCCTTACATAATGGTGCCCCTTTGGTGAGGCCAATTTATGTTACATATTTTGTGAAACACACACATGTAACAATCCAAAAACAGCTTAGTGCAGCGTGTTCTTCTGGGAAAATTTCAGCTCGTTTCCATAGCAATCTAACTACAACTTTATGCCAGAGCCAATCCGCTGTATAAAAGCAGTGTATTTGAAGCGCTAAATAACAGTCTAACGACTAGTTATTGAGAAGAGAATGAATTTGTCGACTATGTGAATGTTACACACACAAAAGTGGAAGAGTAACGATCACATTTTTTCTATTGCATGCAAAACTTTTTAGGCCTGGGAATGTTTTTTCTAACTCGTCACGAATTCTGATTGGGTTAAAAATATATTCCAAACCTCACGTGGCGCAATCAGCTTAGCTACCTGATTACGTTACAAGCCTTTAGGCTGAGGAAATAGTCTAGTGCATGAAATTCTGCATTCAGACCACCATTTGAGTCACAGCACATTTCTCAAGGTGTTAAGTTGACTCCCTTTTGTTGGTTAGCGTAAGGCACATGGTGCTAAAACTGCTAGCCTTTTGTGTAAAACACACGTGTTAAGATCCGCCATCTTTGGAGGCGTATCCTTAACTTAACTGGGATTCAGGTAACCACCCCTTGAAACCAGTCGACCAATAAACTAATTTGAGGGGCGGGCCCAACGGCCAGACTTCCAAGTCGCTCCTCATTTGGCTGTGGCCTCCAAGAGAGGATCACGTCTCACCACGTGACCCCCCACTGAGAGCCCAGTCTCTGCCAAATTGTAGCACTGAACAACTAGTTATACAGTTCGCTTAAATTGTTGAAATTAGATTTCCATCTGATTAACACTAAAGTGTACTGTTTGCTTAATACTCATATTGCTACACGGCCAGCTGCCAAACTACAGCTAGTATAGTTGATTCCTGCTTTCTAGCAACTAACGTGTGAAGAGGGACACATCGCAGCCCCCTCCCCCCCGTGAGCCTACTGTCTGCCTTCTTCAACATCGCATTCAAAGCACTTTAGAATTTAAATAATTAAGTTACCGTGATTTGAAACTAATCGAGGGATTTAAATTACTACTGTACCGTCCTAATCTATGATTCTTACTGGATTTAAGACAATTTAACATCACGTGTCTTCGCCACTCTTAAACGTTACATTATAATATTTTTCCTACTCCTGTTTCACCAAGTGTTAACATTGAGTTTAGGGTTAATATTTTTGTACGTTTTGCACTTTTTAATCTTCATTAATTCCGTCGTGTTTAATGAATTAACACCGTCTTACAGGAAGTAGTAGTTTTCTCTTTCCCCTCGACGCGAGTCCTTAGTATCGCGATATAAACCCGTGGGAATTAAAACGTTTCCGTGGTTTCCGCTCCTTGATTTATTTAAATTATAATTATTAGTGTCTTCTTGATAATTCGGCGTCAGTGCCGCGCATAACAACACGCGCGATTATCCGTAAGGAGTGAATTTAACGTGTTTGACAGATTGACAGCTGGCGACACACGCACGGTTAACTTCCGGTGTCGTAGCCACTCATTGACAAAGTTTACGTTAGCGGCGTCTTGCTAACAACTTTGCTTGCCAAGTGCTACGATTTTAAAACTTGTGCAAGGTATTTAAACACTCGTTTTAAGACACATTCTGTGTCACTTACGAGCGACGGAGTTGTTTTGTCTATGCGGTAAAGTCATAAAACTTTATTGATCGAACAAAAGTACGACTCTATACTACACACAGGAGCCTCGTTGCGTTTTAAACGCCGACGGCGTCCTCCTGTGGCTATTCACGGTACCGCAGCCGAGGAACTTTTGCCAACAAAATTAAAACGCTTGATAACTTTAATTATTGACTAACCAAAGAGTTTGTTTAAATAATTAACCACCGTTTTCAAGTACTTAATTTTGTTTTAATTAAAAGCAACACTCAACCAGTAGTGTATAGCTTTTCTCGTTGTAGTAAAAGTGTTTACCCAATTTTTAGGCACTTTTGGAAACCTCTATTGAATTAAATGTAATTTTAATTTAATGTGACTGTCCTTAGTAGACTTTTGTTTCCTAAAACCTGTAACCTCAAATGTATGCTGTGGTTAATAGTAATTTAGCAGACTAAATTGCTTAACACAATACTTTGTTGAGGGTTCTCAATTATTTAATGCATTGCCATTTAAAATAATTGGTAACATATTTGGATACCATCCTTTAATCTGTGCCTTAAGAATTTTGGTAAAACCGTTTGAATCAACTAATTGAGCCCAAAAAGCCAATCTTTAAGCATTAAGCATTTCCAGCATTGTCTAATTGGCTAACAATTAGTCCTTCCAAATTGAGTAAAGTGAGCTTACGCATATCTTGGATATCATAACGCTACTTTTAACAATGGATGCTTTGGAAAATGCCCTTGCGACCGTGACTAACAATCTCATTCCAGGCTATGCCGACGCGACAGCCAGCGCTAGCGCAGAGATTCTTGACACCAACATTGCGCAACTCGTTTGCGACGCTCAACAAGGGTCGTTAACCCACGAAGATATGGCACAAATCCTCAGCCGACTAATGGTGAATTTAGTGGCTAGGTGGAAATTGAGTGACCATGAACTCGAACAAGTGAAAAGCGTTCTGACAGCAGAACAGCAAATTCACGCCCAAGCTAGCAGCAAGCTAACCGAGTTGGAAGCATGGTTGCATGAATCTGACCGCGTGGACTTGGGAAACCAAGTTACAAAATTGACACAGGAACTCAAAGTGAGTACACAAACTGCCCGCACGCATGAACAAAATTGGCATAATGCCACATCTGAAATTCGTGAGCTAAAAGAATGCATTGTAGAACTATCAAATCAGCCCACTGAAGCCCATTGGATTGATCTCCAAACTGAGCATGAATTTGACAAGTACTTGCTAGCTCTCGCGAATGATGAAATTGCGGAATTAACTCAAAAGATTAGACTTTTGAAAAATGAACGCATTGAAGGAAAAAGGCAGACGTTTCGTTTGAAATCTGAGTTGATGGCAATGGAAGAAAAACTCCGGCGATTGCAGCATCCATCCTTCAACACTGGCCGGGATGACGAGTCATCCCAGGCTGAATCGAAATTGCAGCAAGTCCCACAAGGTAACACCAGGTGTCCATTGACGCCGTCCCAAACCACTGCTTTGGAGGTCCCCGTTCAGGACCTGTCTCAGGTGAACTCTACTTTGCATTTTGATCCACTTGTGGTGCACGCACCTGTTCCTTCGTCAGACGCTGCCACGTTGTCCGATGTGCAGCAGACTTCTGCTGCAAATCTTGGACCTGCTTCTCAACCACCTGTGCCACTTCCGGTTCCCACTCGCTCCATGGCAAGCACGTCTCCAAGTGCCGCTCAACACACGCGGGGGCCCCCTCCCTCTGCAGTGTCACTGAGAGGAGCAAGCTCACCTGTCTCTGTGCTTCCACCAAGAAGCACACTTCTTGTTTCGGCACCCCCGCTAGGCGCCACGCCTTCTTGTGCGTCTCCAGTTGCTGCCAACCTTCCTTCTCCTGCTCAACAAGCAGATGCTTCTTCACCTCATCATGTGGCGCAACCAGGCATGTCTACAAAAGAGTTAGACACGATTGCCAAGCACATTCAGAAATTTCAGCCAAAACAAGATTGCTCTGATAATACTTCTGTGTACCTCAAAGACCTTGATTTTCATTTGAGGAGATTCCCACAGGCAACAACGGAAGACAAGATTTACCTCATGAAATTGACGTCAACTCGAGAAGTAAGTGATTGGATCGACCGCCAGCCAATCCACATCTTGAATGATTATCGAGCACTGTGTCACGCATTGTCTCGTGAATTTGATGGCCCAGTATCAGCAATGAGTTTTCTGGCTGCCTGGTCAGTAAAACAGGGCCGAAAGGAATCACCCAGCCTGTATTATAGTCGCCTACGCAAGGCATACTTTGGGCATCGTAACGAACCCAACATGGAAGAACAGGTAGAATTCAAAACACTCTTTCTGAACAACCTCCACCCAAACACAAGCCGCCTCTTGGGTGTGACAACTTGTCCTCGCACGCTAAGTAGCCTAGAGCTACGTGAACTTGCATCCAAGGCCTTTGTGTTTTTACGCGAAAACGCTGCTAAATCAGTGGAATCCTCTGTTTACCATGTTGCAGGTGATTCAGACGAAGTCGAACGACAGTCCGAATCACAGCAAAGCGACGATGACATCGCCGCTTCCCCATCAAATCCTGCACAACGGCCTCAAAATGGTTCTCATCAGAAGCACCAGTACGGCCGCAGTGCACCTGCGCGGTTGAGTCATAGCTCCAGCCGTGGTTGTGAACGGGAGAAACCCTTTGCGAAAACAAAACCTCGCAAAAAGAAACCTCCCCGCACAAATAGTCCTCAGGAGCCCCCATCCACGTCAGGTGACTCCTCAATTGACAGCAACATCTGGACAAAAGTTCTTGATGGGCTGCGCAAATTGTCCAACGACAGTCAGCCGACAGCCATCAATGAGCCAGAGGTGTCGGACAACACCGTTCTTTCAGTCCAACTGGATCCAGCACCGTCTTTGCCTTCTGCCAGTGCACCTGTTACCGAGTCGAATCAACCATTCAAACAGCTCTTAGGTAACCTCAAGATTAAAGGTGCATCGCGTAAGTTCTATTTGAGGACGACACTTGAACAAACATTAGACTATGACGCTTTGGTTGATCCTGGCGCTGACATTACAGTAATGTCCAACACGCTCTTCAACCAACTTCAAGCCATGCTGAAGAACAGTGGCCGGACGCTCCGCGTCAACCACTGCTCATTGGAGATCGGTGCATTTGCACTGACTAACACCCATCTGGACTCCATGGCAACGTTACGCTGGACGATTGGACCACACAAATTGGTCCACCCTGTGTACGTGTCTGCTGTGGAATCAGTCCCGCTCCTCATTGGTCAAGATCTGCTGGGCCGCTTCAAGCCCCTGATAGATTACGACCGACGCAAAATCTGGTCACAGGTGCGGCAGCCTCTGCCTGCAGCACCGCTGACCAAAACTGCCAATTGTTATGCGGTAAGCCTAACAGAGACTTTTTGTGAACCTGTTCTGAGTGTACAAAACTCACACCAGGACTCTCACCCAGCTCAAGGGGGGACCATGCCTGTTGTCCCCGAGATGCCCTCAAGAGGTCACCTTCGCAACACCAGCTCTCCCCTCGGCCAAGTTGAACGTCCCACTCAGGGTGTGCAACTCTGCCACCTTACGGAACGCGACTTGGATTGCACCTCTGAGCTACGTATGACACAAATTGAGGCCGTTGTCCTCACTTTTGAAGCAAACCATTCAGCTTCACCGCGGACTTTGAACTTGAAATCGCACTTGAAATTGTCATCGAACAACCCAAACAACACAGTGGTTGTTCTTTGCAATCTGCTTGGCGCATTGTGCCTATTTCTGAGCAATTTGTTACCCACCCTGCCCACCCTTGCAATGCAGATGGTGCGCACCACTGCCCTGCCATTCACTGCCCCCGCTTTAGCGCCTGCAGTACTTCTTTTGGGCCACACGTTGTCAGCCTTTGTGCTCAACAACACTTATCTGATTTCAATGAACTTGCAGTCCATTGTTCTTCTCTTGCTTTTGCTCATTGTGTGGCTCACCGCCGCCGCGTGCCTTCCTCGTTCGCCTGTCGACGGCTCACCTGTTCATGCCAAGACATTCGCTTTTGGGGTCACCTTTTGCTTCCTGTCATGGGCTTTCTTCTTGCTCCTCCGTGGACCGCACATCTCTGCCGTTCGTGGCTCCACGTAGCCGAAGGGGGGGTCATGACATCATACGCCCATGACATGACACATAGCTGTCAAAGGGAGGTCCTCACAACAGGACTGGACCAGCCAATCAGGTCCAACCTCCATGACCTCACTTCCTTGGTTACAATTGAGGGACGAACCTCGCCCACCTTTGTTGACCACCATCAGCAGGTACAAGATACACCTGTGATTCTTCCTGTGGTTCATCCAAGATGACTTGGAGCTTTTGGCTCCCACCCAACAGGCACCTATGGGTGTATTTGCCTTTCCAACTGATGCAGGACCCGAACGGTCCCTTTCCAAACAGTGGTTTCAGACACCCTGGCGCCTAATGGCTAACACATTTTTGCTGCTGTTGTGTATGACTGCGCTGATTACATATTTAAAATGGCTAGCGCTAAACCTAACTGCCGCAACGCCATTGAATAGCCAATTCAAATTGCGCTTCACCCATCCGCACACCCGCACTCATACTTATGACACCATGTGCATAAACAAACATCCTAGAAAGTGTACAGTGACTCAAATGAACTTCAGCAGACTCCCCAAACGACTAAAGCGATTGGTAATAAATGTGCTTTTAGCTACTGCTTTTATTAGCTTCTTATTTGAAATAAGAACCTTAACTGCTAACGCTGTTAGTCCAAACAGCGTTAACTTGAAAATGGCGAAACACGCGAGTCACGACCAAGATTCCTTTTGCCGAACAACGCGTAGCAAACAAATTACCAATCTACCGTCTCCCGACAAAACAACCAAAAGGACTACGCTAGTCCTCAATCTGCCTAGCATCACGCTAAGCTGAACCAAACTAACCACGAGACAGTTTGTTTCTTCTCGGTGTCCCAGCCAGAGCACGCTCACACGCAAGGTGTGACCGCGCTGAGACTTGACATGCTGCACTAATCTGTTTGATACATCAACAGCTCAGTTGTGAGAACGTCTTCTCGGCCTGCATGCTCCCTTAATACAGCTTTCTTTTGCCCTAGAAAGACCCAAAGTCATAGTAAGAACCGAAAGTGCCCCCTTTCAGTCACATTGACATGACATTCCTACACAGGCCTCTAGACAACTATTGGACTTCTATTTTTCACTCTCGTGTTCTTCTCCTGTTGCGTCTGTTACTTTCCCCTTCCACTCTATACACGACACGTAGTGTAGACCTAGAGGGAAAGATAACATCATAGCCAACTGCCGAGTCGAGCTTTAGCAAAGGGAGGGGAGGGGTGGGTTTGCACCAACTTTGTACTCTGGTAACTGCATTGTTGTGCTTCACCTGTCCACCTGCCGATGCCACGTCTAGAAGTGCCGACCGAAACGTTCTGTCGAAGAACGTTTCCATCGCCAAAGGGAGGATCTGTAACGATTATCGGCCGGTTGTAACTTTTTGCAACCTCAGTTCCAAAGGAATTGAGCTCCTGTGGCCTGAACATGCCACTGTGGGGGGTGGGGAGGACAAGAACATCCCCCACAAACAGCCACATGCTCTGACTGACACGCGCACGCGCACACACACACAAATCAGGACAGTAAAAGCCTTCTTAGAAACTTGACTTTCTTATTTTGCAACAGAACAATGAATTATGAAATGTTATGTTTGCCATTTGTGAAATGGTGACTCCATGAAATGTCATGAAAATGTTCCATTGCAGTGGCAGATTCTCCACTAAACTTTCATGTGTATGCACGTTTTAACAGTGTAAGCTAGGTAACATTTTATTTGAGGTATTCAATTGTACGTGTTGCATTGGTTGAATTCTGACCTTAGAATCTTAACACACATGGGATCCAGATTCAATCTGATTAGTCAACCAAAAACCTCCCCCAGCTGGTAACTTTCCACTGTGGTCTCAACCGGCCCCCCCTGGTGTGGAGGCCGCCGCCTTCCCAATTTAAAAGCACGCTCCCTGCGTGCTGCTCTCTCTTCCGCTGCTCTTTGGCTCCCGCTTCTTCGCTGCTCCTTGGCTCCTTCCTGGTCTCCATCGGCGCGGCTGCCAGACAAAGGGCTAGCCCAGCTAGCTTAACCTCCAGCACACGGCAACGCACAGAAGCCATCGCGTGTTGCGACAGGCGCAGCGAAACACGCTGCTTTTGGTCCCTGCACAAGGCTCAAACGGATGGTGCCTTTCGAGGCATACCAGGCCTAAACCAAAAAGGGCCTCTCCCAGCCAGCAGGTTGACCCCGTGACGCTCAGTTGGCCAGCCGGACGACCTGTCTCTCCCTCTCCTGAACTGAACCTTCTTCATCCCTTCTTCAAACGGGCTTGGCGAGTCTCCATCCAGGGTCCTGCTTCTGAGACCAACCCCCTCTGTAAGTGCAACTTTGCAGGCCTTCGCCCTAGTACAAATTGGTGCAAACTAGGTTGATTGTGTGTCCCATGTTGGTTCGATTTAAGAAACCCATCACCTTGGCTAAGACCGTTTCTTTTTTTTTTCTTTTCTTCTCCTTTGATTATTTTTATTATTTTAGTTCTCATTTCATTGCCTATCATAGTAGTTAGTTTTGCTTCTTTAAATTCTAAGTAGATTATCCCACCTAGGTTAGAGAATAAACGTGCACAAAACTCAAAACCTGGTTTACTGTGTGTGTGTTTCATCAATTTATAGTGACCTCTAAGCTGAACAAAGAACTCACAAAATTGTAGTAAGGGCACAACCTTCATTTTAATGACTGATTCAACGAGGTTCTCATCTGTTATCCTGATAAAATTATCAAAAAGAGATGTGGTGCTCCGCAGGCAAGCTCAACTTAATTTAAATATTAAGTTTGAGTCTCCTTCAATTAATGAGCCAATTGATTATTAATTTAATAATTAACAATTATTGATTTAATAATTAATTGGACCGATTTCCCTTACACCAAGTCCGATCTCAACGCTGAACCAATGTTCACTCTCGTTCTCGGCGCCGGTCACTATCAAGTTTAGATTTTTTTTTTTTCGTGGCACTTGACATTGTTTTCATTTTTTTTTTTAGCAGCCTTCCGCGGAGTAACAGCGGGTGTCTGGGGCAGCGAAAATCTGTACTTGTTCCGTCTTCGCGCGACAGGAAACAACTGACGATGACGCGAATAACGTCAGAGGGCGGGAAATTCGAAGGATTCGGACCGGACGCTTCCTAAATAATATTGGCCAGAGGCTTGTAGGAGTACCCATTGTGAACAGTGAAGATGTTGATCTACTAATTAGAATATGTTTCAGTCATAAATGGTCAAATAAAAAGGCTATTGTTAAGATATTTTTTTGGGAAATCCTACATAGAGTAGCTTTAAGGGTTCGTACGGGTGCTTGAAAACCTTGAAAATGGTTGGTTTCTTAAAGGAAAAAGGAATCCGTTTTGGATGTTTAAAACCAGGGCATATGTGCAAAAACTGCAACAGGCGCCTCTTATGCAAAGCATGTAATAAAACCCACCCAACCGTGCTTCACATAGGAAAATTGGATAAGGAAGAGGGACCACTATTGGAAAAGGAAAAAGGAACAGATTCTTGCACCCTCTAGTGGCTAGTTTATTAATGCAATTTAATTTTCATTAGGGATGTTTTGGCCTTCTATGTTTAAAATCTATGCTAATTTTCACATTAAGGGGAACCGAATTTGCTTGTGAAGCGATCAATGTGTGCTTGCATTACCAAGTGATAGAATAATTGTTGAATTAAGAATAATTAACTAACAAGTGTGATTAGCAGAAGATGTTTTGATTGATTTAACTATATTGTTTTTATCATACATTTGCGAAGTTTCATAATCATTTATATTAAATATAGTGTTTGCAGCGAGAGCAAAACTGCTCTTGAAGAGCTGGAGACCAAAATTATGCATCCGTTGGCAATCGAAAGTGCCCTTGCATGAAACGTGCTGTTTATTGAGTTTCTGCAAAGTCATGATCGAACGTCAAAGAAGAACCTGGATGGAGAAGATAATCAGTATCTCTTTCGCTTCCCCTCCCTATTTTCATTTTGTGTGCCAGGCAATCCAAATAAAAAGAGAGGGGGGAGAGGGACTGTTTTAGAAGCATAGGTTTGAACTGTATGGCACAGTTCTCCTCTGCTCTCCTCGCGAGCGTGTTAAAAGGTATTACGGTGTCTTTCTCTCCTTTTTGTGTCTGTGTAAAATTATTATAAAAGTGTCAGTATTGATGAACCTGACATTTCTTTGGTGCCGAAACCCGGGACCCAATATGCCTGACGTTTCCGGGAGCTGAGTCGACGTCCAGGTAAAGACCTCGGCCGTGGCATTATATCCCTTATTTTGGGAACCCTGGGCTTCGTCTCTGCGCCTGGGAGCCAAGGGTTGACGGGTAACCCAGGGAGAGAAGACATCTTTGGTGAGTACTTCACCTGCTTTAAAACTGAGAGTCAGAATAGACTTTAAAACTGAGAGTCAGAATAGACTTTAAAACTGAGAGTCAGAATAGACTTTAAAACTGAGAGTCAGAATAGACTTTAAAACTGATGGTCAGAGAAGACCCTAAAACCCATAAAAAGAGCAGACTCTAAAACTAATAGTCAGAATAGACTTTAAAACTGAGAAGGGCGGCGGTGTCCTGTTGCGCAATTAAACTTTCCGCAGTGTGAATGTGTACAGTATGACTGGAGGTTCGCTACCTCATGTGAACAGGAAATTGAGTGACAAGCTGTCAGAGGAAGCAAAGGCAAGAATTCTCCGCCACTTGTGGTAGAAGCTTGAGAATTACCTCAGACGGGAAGTAATTGTCGCCCTGTTCAAGGTTGAAAAAGTCAACATAGTCACCCTAGGTGAACCGTTGACTCCAAAATGGGGAAATCAAACAGTAAGCAGGCCAAGATAAAGGATCCGAAACAAAAATTTGCATGCAAGGATTGGAAATTTGTGGAAAATCAATGCCCTGATAAAATAAAATATCTTAATAAATGGATAAACAAGTATAATTTTGCTGGCCAGCTCAACACAGTAAAAATACTCGAGTTACAAGATAAAATCAAAACCACGCGAAAATGCAATAAAAAGAAAATGCGAAATGATGGGTATGACGATACCGAATTTTGGATGTTTATGGCAGAAAAGCGAAGTGGCGAGAAAGCGAGACAGGTGGAAACAAAGGAAAGGGGGGAGGGAGAAAGGGAAGGAGCAGTAATGTATCAAAGAAAGGAGGACGATGAGACCGGGCCGGTGTGGCTTAATCCAGAGCAGAGTAGGGGAGATACAAAATTTCAATCACAAAGAGGTTCACCGGCCACACCACAATACAAGGGTTCCGGCTCCTCGTCATCCCCAGAAATTGCCCACAACCAACATCCTCCCCGCCCTCCGCCGCCTTTCACCGCAACACCTTCCTCATCGGCTGACAAATGGGGGGGAAGGGCCTTCCAGGGCCACCAGGGCGAGAGGCCCATTACCATTTGAATTTTCCAAAACGATGGGACAAGTATCATTTACCCCCGCAAGAACTAACAGAAAATGGGAGGATATAGAAGACATATATCCAATGATTGAAGTAGCAAACCCGAATATAGCTGAGGAGCAGCCCACTATTTTGGTCCACCGGACGTGGACTCAGGAAGATGTGAAAAAGGCCGTAGAGGGTGTCACATCTTATAAAGTAGACGTGAATGAATTTGTGCAACAAATGGAAGATCTTAGAAGATCTTATCACCTGAATGGTGTGGAAGTTCAACAACTCTGGATGACAGCCCTTAAAGAGGACTGGCATGGCATTAGGGGAAGTTGGGATCCAAAAGCAGGATTAGTGATCCTGCCTCATGATAGTGCGGAGTTAGGCCACCAGGTAGCAGGGCTCATAGCTCGCACCGCAGAAAAATATAAACAAAGAGCAAATTATACAGCAATTGCGAGGATGGCGCAAAAAGATAACGAATCATTTGAAGAATATAAAAATAGGATGACATCCTGCTTCAAGGCAAACAGCGGAATACCTGAGGATCACACTCCAGGAAGTGTGTATCAAGAGCAGTTAAAAAATGCTCTGGATGCTCATTCTAGCACTGCCATAAACATTGGATTGAAAAATATTGGATAGACAGACCAACAGGGAGCCTTGATCAGTACATTAACCAGGCTCTTCATGCAGAGAAAGTGATTGAGGGCAAAAAGAAAAGTCTGATATCTTTTCGAGAGACTCCATGACTGAAGAAATTTGTGGAGTAGGGACAAGGCAGGCAGGTGGGCGTTTCAATGACAAATTTAAGGAAAAAAAAACAACTAACGAGTTTAGCAACGGGCGACAGGGAGGTTTTACCCACTGACATTGAGAGTGCCGCATGCGGTGGCAGCCTTGTTGTTACAATCTAATATGACCTTTTTGTCACCCGCGAGACACTTATCTTGTATGGCCATCCTGCTTTCGCAACCGCATCTGATGTTGGAAAGATGCACCGTTTTGAATCCAGCCACATTGATGCCACTCCCTTGTGATGGGGGGCTGCATGATTGTCAGGAGCTTGCGGAACAGACTACTAAATGTCGACCAGATTTAAAGGATCAGCCTTTGGAAGGTGGAGCAATTCTTTACGTGGACGGCTCGTCAAAGAAAAATGATTTGGGGAAAACACAAACAGGATATGCTGTCGTAACACAAGATACCATGTTAAAGGTCGAGCCTCTGCCCTCGTAGTATTCAGCGCAAGCAGCTGAATTAGTTGCGTTGACGATGGCGTGTAAATTGATGGCTGGAAAAGATGTTTCCATTTACACTGACAGCCAGTATGCATTCTCTACATGTCATATATTTGCTCACTATTGGAAAAATAGGGGGATGATAACATCTACAGGCAAGCCAGTGACACATGCCACGCTTCTGACTGAGCTGCTAAATGCTGTTCAGTTGCCAAAAAGGGTAGCGATATGTAAGTGTGCAGCACACACCACTGGCACAGATAGTGTCACCCTGGGGAATGCATTTGCTGATAAGACGGCCAAGCAAGCTGCTATGAGGCCATTTTTAGGGGTCGCAGACAACACAGTACAAGATGATATTCTGCATAACAGCGTCCTACTCGAAATGCAACAGCAAAGTCTGGCGCAAGAACAAAAAATGTGGGAAAATAAAGGGGCAACACTGATAAATGGGATTTATATCAGTAATGAAAATAAACCAGTTCTTCACGGGAAAAAATCTTTGATGACAAAAATGATTGAGAGACATTATACGGCATATGGGTTTAATTTGTATTCAAGATATTTTTGAAGAGCTCATCTGACTTGTTCAAAACATAATCCATAAGGGAATTCTAGGGCTAAGAGTGGCCAGTTTCCCCAGGCTACGTATCCATTTTAAAAGAATATATATAGATTTTATTGTGCTAAGCAAATGAGAAGGGAAAAATATTGCTTGGTCATAATTGATGCCTTTTTAAAGTGGGTTGAAATTTTTCCAGCATCACACCCTGATGCACTAACGGTAGCCAGGGCATTATGTAAAGATATAATACCGCGATATGGCATTCCAGAAGCTATTTATAGTGACAATGGAACACATTTTGTGAACACAATTATTGAAAAGATTGGCAAAATGTTCCATGTTAATTTAAAACACCATTGAGCTTACCCACAGAGCGTGGACTTTGTAGAACGAATGAACGGAACAATTAAAAAACCACCTATAGACATTTATGGAGGAAATACAACAGCCGTGGACTCAATGTATAGACCTAGTAAAACTGTATGTTAATATAACTAGCGCGGCAGGTCTATACTCCATTTGAAACTCTTTTTGGGAGACCGTATAAACTGTAAATATTTACTACACAGTGGTAGTTAAGACGATGAGGCTACTTTGGTAGAGTATATGCGATAAAGATTTAGAAATGCCAGGGGGAGTTTTTGCTTCCCCCTCACAGG